>NW_028255448.1:0-168107 GCF_964263255.1 Lissotriton vulgaris | reverse complement strand
GGGCCTCATTTATGGAAAGTGACGCATGGCTGCGTGAAAACAGCGATGCGTCACTTTTCATTGCGCATCATGTCGCAAGGATTTACATATACGTCAGTATTTCTGACGGATCAGTAGGCGCAAAAGTGAGGCATTGCTGGAGTGTGTCACAAAAGTGACGCAACTCCAGCAATGTGTCCTTTCATATGGGGCAAGCTCAATGGGAAAGGGTCTGCGTCAGTCTTACGCCTGCTGTGAGGCAGGTGTAAGAAATTGACGCATTTGTGTCCTAGAAGTGGCGCAGTGAAATCTTATAGATTTCACTGCGTCACTTCCATGACCCTTTCTTGCATCAAAACGCCACCTTGCATACATTATACCTGGCGCAGGTATAATGTAGCGCAGGGATTTACAAAGTGACGCATCTACCTAGATGCGTCACTTTGTAAATATGGCGCAACAAGGCGCATTTTTTACACCACTGGTGCATCACAAAAAGTGACGCACCGGCGGCGTAACAGTGACGCACAGCCTCATAAATGAGGCCCTGTGTGCGGTGGGGGAGGTTGCCTGCTCATGGTGGGCGGGCAGGCTCTATGGCACAAGCTCTGCACAACGAAAGGTTGCCTGCCCGAGGCAGTCTGGGTGCAAGGCCTGGCTGTAGGCCAGACCCTGCTTTCAAGCCCCTGCAACTCGTGGCCAAAAGTAAAGTGCAAGCAGTAACTCATTTAAACAGGTTAGAGAATGAGTGCAATCAATATGAGTTGTACACATTTATTTCAAATAGTTTTTGGCTTACATTTTAAATCAAAGGCCTGATGTTAAAACTTGTGAAACATCAACCCTTCTCCTTACCACACATTATTCACCTGTGGATTTCTGTGCAGATACTGATGTTTCAAAGCTCACTCATAGTGTTTTTGACAAATTCTTTTTTTAACCTGAAATTTGGTAAAGTGCAAATATTTATTTCCATAAGTTCAGTTAGAATTCTGAGACATTATGCATTAATGTAGAATGTATAACATATTGGTGACTCACAGACACTTCAAGTTGATATGGTTGTAAACATTAAAATAGTGTAAGCCATTCTTCTATTTTCTGAAATATGTATATGTCACTTCCACAAACTAGTTATGGTTTTCCATAGGGATTGATTGTGCATACCTTATCATTGGCTACTGTTTAAATGTGAAGCTGTTGACTTAAAATTCTATGTCAGATGATGTATATAGCAGGCACTTCTTATTAAGGTAAGTAATGACCAAACAACTTTTTGAAGAGTATGCATGGGTTAATAACTTGCTGATCACAATCATTTCTACAGAGGCATTATGTTTCTTAAGCATTAAAACAGATCATATCTGCTAAATAGGGGCAATTTTACAGACATGCTTCATGTTCTGTATGTTATGCTCACTACCACTACAGAGGTGACAGAAATTTGGACATAGGAATAGTTTGTTGAGTATCTTCTAGTTTGAAAAGTGTATAGCAAACTGTCACATTTCTTTGATTATTTAATTTGAGTTGTCATCACTGATGTCATTTAATATGTCATTAATTTTATTTTATTTTTTATTTATTTAAACAGTTTTATATAGCGCTGGCAAGACCCGAGGGTATCAGAGCGCTTTACAGGCAAAAGATAAAAACTAATATAATTAACAGCTCAAACATTAAGGAGAGGCAGGTTAACCATACCTGGTGCTTTTAAGTGTTTTTTTAAACATTTGATTTTGTGGTACTGCAGAACCTAACTATACTGTCACTTTAAACTTTCTTTCTTTCTTTCTTTCTTTTTTTTCTTTCTTTCTTTCTTTGTCTGTTTTTTTTAACATAAGGTAAGATCTTATTGCCATACCTTAATTTTATATATATATGAAGCCACTCTGTGTAGCAAAACGCAGTATGGCCGACAATAAAATGCTAATCTAAACATTTCAACGACGGGTCCGTGTCTGCTTGCTGAAGTGATATTCTGTTGGAGCAGTTGTAAGCAGCTTTTACTAATATATATATATATATATATATATATATATATATATATATATATATATATATATATATATATATATATATATATATATATATATATATATATATATATATATATATATATATATATATATATATATATATATATATATATATATATATATATATATATATATATATTACCTACTGGCGATAGCCAGTAGGTATATATAGTTAGGATTTTTTCTCTATGGAACTTTTGAAAATTCTATGCCTAATACCTTTGGCGTTTGTGGACGGAATCGGCTGAAATTTTCAGGAAAATGGCACATTTTGTTTCTGAGCAGCCCCTGAAAATTTGGTGGGGTTTCGTCAAGGGGGGGCTGAGAAAAAAGGGGGGGTCCCAAAACACGTTTTTTGCATTGAGTTTTCCATAGGGCGGTTGGACTCACTTTTAGCTCGAACGGCTGAATGGATTTGCACGAAACTTGGCAAAATTGTAGGGACTGTTAGCCCGATGTGCCTTTGCTAGGTCTCAATATATGTGCTTCAGTGGATTTTGAGAAATTAACGTTTAAAACAAGATATATATCTGTAACAGCGCTCCGGGCAGCGCTCCGGTTCGCGAACTTTTCGCGTATCGGAACTTTGCGAAGCGAAGCTGATTGGCTCTCCGGTGTCTGTCAACATTCTAAACAGTCCGGAGCGGCCGCCATCTTGTCTTTCGGTAGGATCGAGAGACAAGAGGAGGCCAAAACAAAGGGGGAAATGAAGGAAAGGGGGCAAGGTAGACCCCTTCTGACCCCCTAGGATTGATGAGGGGGATATTATAGAGCCACGCCGGGCCCAAAAAAAAAAAAAAAAAATCAGATTTTTTCGCCGTAGAGACGCGTCTTGGTTCGCGAACCGGGCAGCTAACCGGGCAGCTAACCGGGAAGCTAACCGGCAGTGTAACCCAAAAAAAAAAAAAAAAATTCCGATTTTTTCGCCGTAGAGACGCGTCTTGGTACGCGAACCGGGCAGCTAACCGGGCAGCTAACCGGGAAGCTAACCGTCAGTGTAACCCAAAAAAAAAAAAAAAAAAATCCGATTTTTTCGTCGTAGAGACGCGTCTTGGTTCGCGAACCGGGCAGCTAACCGGGCAGCTAACCGGGAAGCTAACCGGCAGTGTAACCCAAAAAAAAAAAAAAAATCCGATTTTTTCACCGTAGAGACGCGTCTTGGTACGCGAACCGGGCAGCTAACCGGGCAGCTAACCGGGAAGCTAACCGGCAGTGTAACGGGAGTCTGAGGAGTAGCTGATTGGCTGTCAATATTGTAAACAGTCCGGAGCGGCCGCCATCTTGTCTCTCGGTAGGATCGAGAGACAAGAGGAGGCCAAAACAAAGGGGGAAATGAAGGAAAGAGGGCAAGGTAGACCCCTTCTGACCCCCTAGGATTGATGAGGGGGATGTTATAAAGCCACGTGGGGCCAAAAAAAAACCAAACAAAAAAATCCGATTTTTTCGCCGTAGAGACGCGTCTTGGTACGCGAACTGGGCAGCTAACCGGGCAGCTACCGGGAAGCTAATCGGCAGTGTAACGGGAGTCTGAGGAGAAGCTGATTGGCTGTTATCATTGTAAACAGTCTGGAGCGGCCGCCATCTTGTCTCTCTGTGGGATCGAGAGACAAGAGGTGGAAAAAAAAAGGTGTAAATGAATGAAAGGGGTAAGGCAGACCCCTCCTGAACCCCTAGGATTGATGAGGGGGCTATTAAAGTTCCCTGGGGGGTGAAAAAAAACAAATTTGCGATTTTTCGCGGTAAAGGTGCTTCCTGGTACGTTAACCGGGCAGCTAACCGGCAGCGTAACGGGAGTCCGACATATTGTGTTTTTTGAACGTTTGTGATATGTGCACGTGTGGATTTTGTCTAATTAAGGTTAAAAAAATATATATATATCTTTAAGCGTGTTCTGGCGCGCTTACGTTTTGGGTTTGGTTTGCGCTGCAGAGACGATACGTCACGGTTATGCGATGCATCATGAGGCGTCTCACGGGCTACGTGATACGTCACTTAATAAAGAAAATAATTTACAGCTATAGATATTAGCTTTTAAAAAACCAATGAAATTCACAGAAAAAACCATAGGTTATAGACCATATATAGTTAGGAATTTGCATTTACAAAACCTTGAAAATTCACTGAAAAAACCATAGGTTATAGACCATATATAGTTAGGGATTAGCATTTAAAAAACCTTATTTTATTTGCACAAAACCATTGAAATTCCATATATAGTTAGTTGCACTAACTATATATCGCGGACCCGCAATCCACTGCTAATGATGTCACATATTACATCATTCATGACATGGTCAGTGACATCACTGATGACATCACTGATGACATCTCAAATGACATCACTGATGACATCACTGATGACAACACCCAGTGACTGTATGTTTCTGTAAAGTTAAAATATGTCTTACATATTGAAGAATGAGTGGATGTATAAGTGTCTGGATGAAGGATTTAGTAGGTGCATGACTGACTGTATGAGAGAATGATTAAATGTGTCTCACTGAGTGCATGGGTTAGTGATTAAAGTGTCTTAATTTGGCAATCAATATTTATGTTCTTCTGTAAACTGCTGCATGTTTAAATCAGTAGCTATATCAGTAACTATATGGGTTATTGAATGGTTGCCCAAGTATTTGTATGGGAGACTGAGTGTGTGTGTGGGTGGCTGGGAGGTGTATAACTCTGTGCATAGATGTGTGAGCGGTTGATTCCCTAGGTGTATAGGTTCAAAAGTGCATGTAGAAACAGCTGTATGGACAGTTGACTGTGTGCATGAGTATATTGGTGAGTGAATGGATATCTCAGTTCTACACGTCAAAGTAAGTACATATGTAAAACACACTCCATGTGAGAGTTGACATATATAAATAACTGAACATAAGAGTCAGTGAATGTGAGAGTGGCTGTGACCATGTCATGAATGATGTAATATGTGACATCATTAGCAGTGGATTGCGGGTCCGCGATATATAGTTAGTGCAACTAACTATATATGGAATTTCAATGGTTTTGTGCAAATAAAATAAGGTTTTTTAAATGCTAATCCCTAACTATATATGGTCTATAACCTATGGTTTTTTCAGTGAATATATATATATATATATATATATATATATCGAACAATCCTCAGCAACCTCTCGCCCGGAGCCCAATGCAGGAAACCGCTGCGCAGGAAAGAAGACGGAGACCTCAGGTGCAGTGAGCAATTCTCATCTTTATTGTACCCTCGAGGAAGCGGCACACAGCATATATATATATATGTTGCAGGCTGAAGAAACGCAAATAAAACTTACATCTTACCTGAATTTTTGTGGTGGTCTGAGTTCCTTCCTCGCCGCACGCCGGAAGTGGTGGGAATTGTTTGGTGCATATATATATATATATATATATATATATATATCCAACAAGTTTCGATATATCGATGTACACAACAAACGAAGTCCAGGCCACAATTCTTTGTATCAGCGTGCTTTTATTCAGCAGCAAACTCGACGCGTTTCAGAGATCAAGTCTCCTTTTTCACGAGTGCGAGTATGAGGTTCAATAAAGTTATATATACAAAACATGTGACTCTTCACCTTTAGTGTGCATAAACAATAGACTCCCATGGTACTTCGGAGCTATAAGACAGATTCATGGCTGATTTTACATTTAAAGTGCATGAAAGAATAATTAACCAAATTACTTTCGGTACGACCCGCGCACAATAAATTAAATCGTGTAAATAGAATTGTGCAATTTATGCTGTATCTACGTTTTTGGGCTTCACATGTGTGTATATTAAAGTTTTAACAATGAGAAACTGTGTTATCCCCGTGCACTCAATTTTTTGTTCAAAAAGTTCTTGGTGAACGCTTAGATTTGATCTGGTTGGCGCCACATTCGTCGCACGTAGTCTGACTGTGCGTTTAAATGATAGGATGTGGTGCGGGGAGGGTCACCTGCCCACCAAAATGTGCGCACGATATACAATGAAACACATCGGTTTCTTCACAAAGTTCAGTTTATTCACTTTAAGATTGAACTCTCTTCAAATAGTCTTTTTAAATCCAATGTTTGATCCAAAGGATAATTGCATGCATAATGGCATCTTATGGTGCAATCTTCATATTTTTTCAGTACTTTAATGTACCCAATGCATTTCGGGTCAGCAAACCAAGACCCTTCATCAGGGGTCTGTAACAAAGGTTAAACAGGACCAAGTCAGATACTCCACTTTCAACAGTTCAAATATTTATATGTGACCATCGTGCAAGTGTAACCATGCACACTTGAAATTGAAACCTAAAAGTGTCAGATAATAAAATGAAAAGTGACTAACATGAATATGAATATGCTCACGGAATGGAGCATGGAAACTATGTGACGAGTGTGCATTAGTGAAATAGTCAAACCGAATGCCGCGGTGGTGAAATGCAAAGTAAAATAACTGGCGTCCCTAACATGAAGACGATACAAAGAAAACCTAAAAAAATTTTAAATGTCGTGGGACATGCACTGTGATGTGGCCATGGTGTCAGATTGAATGAATACGACGTAACGCTATACATGCACAACACGGAAAAGAATTCGCTCGAACAGCTTAGTGAAACTTACATGAGGACCGGACAACGCCGCGTCTCTGTTGCTGCTTACGCAAATGAAGGTTCAGAAGGTTTTAATCACACTGAACTGGATAGGTAGTGATATGGGAACTACGTATCACGTGATCGGCATGAAATAGCCAATAGGAACGACATTAACACACATAGCCTACATCATGTGATATGAGTATGTGCGCTTCAAAGACAGGCATGCAAGTAAAACGGCCTGGAACAATAAAGTTACAAAAATGAAAGTCACAAACCATGCGTAAACAGTACATATCGCAACAAGGATAAAAAGGTATGTTACTGAAAACATGGTAAACGATCCAAAGTGAATGAAACGTGCATCCTGAAAATTTAAAAAAGATGTGCAAAACATCAACGATCTTATGATTCATAAATCAAACGGGGACACAGAATGTGTCATCAGTCAATGCTGTCCATATGATACCATGTTATAGGAAACATGAATATTCGATCCGATCATTCATCCCCATCGGATGTGTGAAATTAAGTTTTTTGATCCAATAGTATTCAGCTCTCAATCAAATTGAATTACATCACACAAGCACCTGTGATACTACCAACTGTATCTACGCTATCAAATGCCCGTGTGGCAAAATATACGTGGGACAAACGGAGCGTAAAATCAAAGTTCGTATTACTGAACACAAGAGTAATAAACGCCTTGCCAATATGAAATCAACAATAGCTTATCACTGGAAAGAAGCCCGTCATCAAATTTCGCAATTAAGATTCATGATTTTGGAGACTATCCCACAGAGCCGTGACATGAATCCTGTGAAACAAAGATTGAGAGCTGAATACTATTGGATCAAAAAACTTAATTCCACACATCCGATGGGGATGAATGATCGGATCGAATATTCATGTTTCCTATAACATGGTATCATATGGACAGCATTGACTGATGACACATTCTGTTTCCCCGTTTGATTTATGAATCATAAGATCCTTGATGTTTTGCACATTTTGGAGGGCAGGTGACCCTCCCCACACCACATCCTATATTAAAGTTTTAACAGCACTTGAGGTCCCGCCCCTCAGGTACAAAAAATCATTTATCGACTTTCAAAATAGCGCCCCAGTGGGCCAAATGATTACTAATGATTATAATCATTAGTAATCATTTGGCCCACTGGGGTATGTATATATACATACAAACATATATATACGTATATATACATATACAAATGTATCCATACCACCGTCCTCATATTGTAGGATATGGTGGCTGATATGATTAGTAGCCTGATCTAGGAAATGTGCCCACTGGGGCAGAATTATACACAAATTGATTAAGATACTGTGAGGTAGTGGCGGATATGATTATTAGTGTGATTTAGGAAGATGCCTACTGGGGCAGAATTGTATTGTAGTGTAGTTCCTATATTCCCAATAGGCTCTGCGCATTGGAATAACATATACTATAGTTTTTACGTAGGACTGAAGTCGACTCGGTCTCTATCGTATATATTAGACTTAATTGTGAGTGCCAGCTAGCTCAGAGGTCACTAGAAACTTTCTCGAATTCACAAGAAGGGATTAGTTTCTGACAACCATATAACATGACAACTTTGTTTCCCCAGAATGAAAGGTATCTTTAGAGTCGCGGAAACAATAGATAACTATTTTACTCAGTCAATCGTGCATGCTTTGTTTCACCAGAGATGGAGAGAAACAGGCATTTTCAATAAAAGTATTTCTTGAACAGTCTTCTTTCTCAAGCATTTGAAATTAACTACTACAATAGTAATATTGGTTATAAAGTACAATGCATATAATGCGAACAGTATTATAAAGTAGTACTGTAAAAGCATGATATGGTTTCTAAGCCTTAAAAGTGCATAAAACGTATAAAATACATACAGTAATAAATAATGACTAAAAGTACTCAACTGGTGCTTCTAAAATACGCCTACCCCCGTGTACCTAACCAAAGTCTAGTACTAGGGAGGAAGTACGTGAGGAGTGGCCTAAGTTTAGTAGTTCTCTGCCACCAATCTATTCCAAGAATTCTCTAAGAGGTCTAATCAGCTCCGTACCTTGGTTTTAGAATGAAGGAGGTCTTGTATTTCTCTCTCAGGACTCGATTTCCCAGATACCCGCAAGGGTAAGCCGGAAACACTGGAGCTGGATTTCTCGGCAGGAGAAAAGGCAGGGTCTCTCTCAGTGCATCAGCTGGAGGGTCGGCGCTTCCTTCAGCACTTGCTGCTGCAGGGCATCGGGCAAGTAGAATGTCGATCTGCTCCAAACCACTGTGTGTTTGACTGGGCAAACCGGGGCATATTTATACTTTGAAGGTGCCGAGTTTGACGCATGTTTGGACTTAATATCGTCACTCAAAGGCTAAATTCTTGGAAAATGCCAGGAGTTCTTGGAGAACTTAATTTTCAAGCAGGGGGAAGTTCTTAGCTGCTGAAGGCGGGTTTTTCCAAGAAATCGTTGTTAATTCTCGGAACCTAGTGGAAGTAGCCATGCCGTATTTGGGCTGTATGGCTGATACCAAATAAGGTAGTGATTTCTATGCCTATATAAGGATATGATAAAGTATTCCTATATAAGGGCATGAATCGAGAAAATTACACTAGGGGCCTAGATTCGATTACAACACCCACTCCACGATCTTAAGTTCAATTAAGCTAACCTAATAAGCACTGAACATATCTAAAGCTAGTGTTTACAATCCCACCCCAAAATACATAAAAATGCACTTGAAATGGTTTGTACATGATAAGAAATATTGAGCATTTCCACAGTACGCATTTTAAGGAAGAGATGACATTCTAAGCATATAGTGTTGTATCTAAATATGCAAACTGAATGAATCATGAATTTACATTTATGAAAATGGCTCTTAAATACAGAAAGAAAGGTCGAGACCATTTCATAACATAACATATCATGTCAATGGTTATATGAGTACAAAGCCAAATATAATCCCTAGGCAGTGTTCAAAAAGGGAAAAAGAATTTCTTGTTCTTTAAGAATAGTTCTACTTTAAGCAGATTTAGTCTGTGCCAAAAAGTTCAATGTTCTTGGAGAGAAAAAATTCAAATGTTTTAGAAAAACACAGAGTCCCAAAGTTATAATTCTTTGTTTTGAAAAATTGAAGGCCGAATTTCAGAGTTCAGGAAACGCTGTGGGCATGAATCAAAAGTTATTCTCGGTGTCAGAAGAAAACATTAGATAATCAAGGCTGGCAAAGAAATTGTTTACCCCAGTAGGTCAAAGTGGAACCACTTGATCAAGCAGATCAAATGTGCACAGATGAGAAGCATTGCCGTCAGTGCCAGGTGCCCCATTAACAGTGTTCAAATCAGATAGTACCTGTGTGCCTGTTGATTCTTGTATCTCACCCTCAGTTAGACTTACTGGGGAGATCTCAACAAATGCCGTGATCAGGATTGCTAGCTGTTGGGGACAACACGATGCATGAGCCGTTACAGGACCTAGCAAGGCGTCGACATCCGATGGCAGGACTGATGGATGTGTAAGACAGAGGTCCACCACGCATTCTTCTCCGCAAAGCAGGCATCGTAGAACAGGTAAGATGCAATCTTGCTAGATTGGTCTGAACGATAGAAACCAGGTAGTGTTCAGATCTCTTAAACGAGCCAAGCCAAGAATATGTGAAATCCTTTCACGATACCTCATGGCAAGGAGGGTCCATGTTGGTCTGGGTATCGTTGGTTGCTGGACTTGCCATATCGGAGCAGAAGGAATAAAAATAGAATTCCTGCTACGAGTCCGAAGATGAGAGGCAGGCCGCCGAACACAGAGTGCATGAAATTTGGAAAAATGCAGAGGACTGCTTCAAATGGTGTTAACAGTCCCGAAAAAATCGTCTTAAATACATGTGCGATGCCACTGGTATCAGACATGTTTAAGATTTGACTTAACATTTCTGCGAAATGTACTGGGCAGTTTGTTGATAATAATGCATGTATCTCTGCAGATGTCCTCGCAACTTGCAGATCATACATTTCTTTAGACGAGGTCAGTGGCACAGACTTTTGCAAAAGAATGGCTTTTATTCTGCTTAAAGTAACAATTCGTATAGAAAAGATATTCAGTGAAGGCCATAATGTAGTCCCACTGTCTGTCTTTTGAGTTGGATACAATACTTGCATACAACAAGTGACCATGGACGACACACTAACGAGATAAAGTTTTCCTGGCATCATGCCACAGCAGCTGTGATCATTCAACATAAGTCTGTTGAACAGTATCGTTTAAAAACATTATTTGTTCTGGTATAATGCATGCTCTGAACAAGGCTTCTGAACCTTGTACTTGCCATTCTTTCGTGCCCCAGACAGTTTTTGTCTCAATGTTGTCTCTCCAAAAGTCAAAACCTAATGTAGACAGCTGAGCATAACATTTTGCAGAATAAATTTGTTTTGTGTTGGTCAACATTATTTTCATTCCTGTCTTATTTACATTTTTAAAGTAAAACGTTTCTGGATTTGTGATATTGAATCCTGAGAAGTATGAAAACTTTTCATGAAATGTTTTTGAGCTACCTTTTGGTGGCGTGGGACAATGTTCCCATTTTTTATATGTAAAGACATTCCTAGGACTTGCAGATTTGTGCAAATAGTGGTGACCATAGTGATTGAAACAATACATTTGTTCATAGTCGGATGACCCTTCTAAATAGTCATGTTCAGTAAATTTTGCAGACATTTGTAAATCTGACATCATATTATTAATGGTCTCAAAGTCCCAATCATCAGAGAATGTGATGGGTGATATAAAGTCAGTTAAAGAAACCTTAAGCTGTTGTAGTATCTTCAGCAGCTCCACCGGGCCATAGATGTCATAGTCAGTTCTATCCCATGCTATACCACCAGGTATAGGAACGGCTGTGATGTTCACTGATGACAGGCCTCTCTTTTCACGATGGGATGGTTTGTGAGGTTTTAGGACCAGGTTGATTTTCTGACTTGCTGTGTCCATTGTACTGTATTTTCCATCTATCATTTGTCCCAAGCTTAAAAAAAACTAAAATCAGCCAGAGTAGGAGAAAAAATACACCCAAACCAATCCAAAATTCAATCCATGGTGAAACCAGATATATTTTTTCCAGTTGATGAAACAGTTCTGTTGTTTTTTCTTTGAGAGTTTTCTTTGCTGGCCTTTCTTTGGGTTCACTGGGATCCTCAGAGAATGTATCAAAGTTGATCAAATAGCCAGAGACAGTTCTGTCAATTGTTGGAATTGCATCAGGATTGTTATTAATCTTTGGAGTTGCTTCTTCCTTTGTCATATTGGTATAGTCAGAGGCTACATCATTGTAGACAGGGGTTTCTTTACAAACTGTTATTTGGGTCTCAAGAGGTACGAGTTCCATCGCTTTGTTGCATAGTCCTTCTTTTCTTACTGGAGGTTTATCAAACGTGATAAGTCTTTCAGTCTAAACCTCTTGGATAGTAGCAAGATTTGGTCTTCTGCTACATCTTAGGAGTCCACTGGGCCTACTACTTATTATTGGCCACATGTTGCGGTTTGACCAGGTCGATGGACACGACTCGGTTCTCCTTTTTACCAGCAAGGGGCGGTAGTACTACTAATCTTGTTCCTTGGATTGCTAAGGCAGGTACTGCTTTTATGTAAGAAGACCAAAATTCCCTCTTTACTGCTATCTTTTCCCTGACTAGATCCCCAATCTTTGGAATCCAGACAGGTCTTGCTGGGACATGTGGTTTTTCTTCAGTGGCTGTTGGCTTTTGTGTTGTGTTACTCAGACTTCTTCTTGTTTCATTTAAGTCCTGTAAAACAGCCAAACGATCTTTGACATCAAAAGGGTTTTTGTTCCACCACTGAAGTTTGACAATCGAGGTCTTCGATTATCATTCTAGTACCAAACAGTAATTCATAAGGAGTGATTCCCCCCAGAGAATGTCTTGGCAGATTGTTAAGACTACGTTGGACACCTATTAAATGTTTGACCCACCCATCACCCGAACATAATACCTTAGCTGTTATGGATTGCTTTATGTCATGTTTTTTTCTTTCCACTACCGCATTACCCTCAGGATGGAAGGGACTAGAATACCGCAATGCAACGCCCAAGCTAACCATAGCCTCTTTGTAAGCTTGAGAGCTAAACGCAGGACCCTGGTCAGAAGGTAGTGTGCCGATTGTGTATGTGCCAATAAGACTCGCAAATATATATCTATTTTGACACCAATTTTCGCACTGCTGCCGAGCAAACTCTCGAGCAGGTGCTTCCAGCATGACTTTGACAGTCACATAATTATATTCTCACCAAAGTCCCAACATGCACAAAATGGAGCACTCCATGGTATTCCTGCCTTTCATTCATTTTATTTTAATATTGGCAGACATGTTTGGCACTCCTTGCCTTTTTTAATGCCCATTATACACACATGAATTCTGAGGGATGATGGACTTACAGATCTTGTTCATCCTACATGTCCACCATTACTGCATGATTAGTATTACAGTGTCTCGTAGTGAGTGTGGCTTCATATTAATATTATCCTCAAATTATCACTATAGTATTGAGCATGCAAGCCACCAATGTTTGTCATAACATTCTTGTAATGATGATGTAGTGTCAATGGATATCACATTCCAGTGGGTAGGCGGCAGGTCTGGCAGTTCACATCACTTCGCCACCAATTTTCCACACTGAGGCCGAACAAACACTCGGGTGGGTGCTTCCAGAATGACTATGGCAATCACATAATTATATTCTCACCAAAGTCCCCACATAGACAAAACGAAGCACTCCACAGTATTCATACCTTTCATTTTTTTTATTTTAACCCCTTCCCCGTGGGGTTAATTCCCCCGTGGTGCAGGGGGAGGGGGGCGCGTGCAGCGCGGCGGTGCTCGTGACAAGCTAAGCTTGTCACGCTGCACAGCGGAGCAGTGCTCATGACGACTTTGCCCACTCAATGGAACGCCCCGCACAGGAGGGAAACTATCCCCACGTGGGGGTTCCGCAGTGGTTATGACGAGCTCAGCTCATCATGAACGCATCTTCACTTTGCCTCATGACGAGCTGAGCTCGTCATGAGCGCCAAAAGGGTTAAAATTGGAAGGTGCGTTTTGGCATTCCTTGTCTTTTTTAATGACCATTATATTCACATGATTCATTTTGCCCACATTGAAAGGATTTTTATAGTGAGGGATGACAGACTTTTTTTAAACACATTTTATTTGCATTTTGGTAACAGTAAAACCAGCCACGGTCCGTGGAGGGAGTTCCGGTGGGGCAGAAAGGCGGGGCGGGGCAGAGTGGGGGGTGCTAAAAACCGGAATATGGATAATTGGAGGTAGGTAAACATTTTAATAAATAAAATGAATTTCGTAGTGTGCCCTGCATCGTAAAATGTGATGCAGTGCGCGCTACGAAATTTGTTTTATTAATTAAATTGTTTACTTACTCTATTTCATGACATGCTTCACCTAACTATGCTGTTCAAATTGTAAGGCACACAAATTCCAGTGAGGTGGTCTAGCGGTTCCTCCCCAATTTTTCCCCCATCCTCACCCCACCCGTCACTGCTGTCGACTAATCGGTGACTTTGGCTCCCGCCTTGTGTGTGGTCAGGGTCACTCTCCGTATTTCTCTACCGAGACAGGTCTCACCCAAACCCTCAGGACTATAGGAGCTGTGCGACTGTGTTAATTTTATTATGCACATTACTCCCTCTCCTGCTCCCGGTTGTTAGGACTCTACTCCGGTCTGCATTTTTCAGGTCATCTACTAGGGCTCCTCAAGCCTGCGCTCTATCCGGTTTGTGCGTTCCGGAGCAGTATTCTATTTTCGCAGCCCGCCCATTTCTCCAATTCCCGCTTCCAGTTTAGTACACTAGGCACGCGTGGGCCTTTCACTTGCTCATTAATTTGCACCTTTCACTTGCTCGTTAATTTGCGCCTTCCACTTGCTCGTTAATTTGCGCTTTGCTAATATGTATACTAGGTCCTGGAACCTCGCAGTTACTTTAGTCTTGGCGGAGTGGGTGAACAGGTTAAGCAGCACGTGGTTTGGGGTACATGGTATCTCTTTCCATGTGACGCTTGCTGTTTCCTTAATCACTTCTTGCCAGTACCCTTCAAGCTGTGGACAGCTCCACATCATGTGGATGTAACTAGCTCCTGCCTCCTGACAACATGGGCAGCTCGCATCATCTCAGTGGAAATATCAATTGATTCTTTTTGGTGTGATGTATGCTCTATGCAAAGTGTAAAAGCTAATTAACTGGAATCGTGCATTGCGGGATACCCTAGTGGCCTTCAGGAGTGTATTTTCCCAGTCCGTATCCTCTATGGTAGTACCAAGGTCCTCCTCCCACTTGGCCCGAAGCCCCTCCAGTGGCTGCATGGAATCTCGTCGAATAGCTCGGTAGAAGCATGATACAGCTTTGATGACGTCTCCTGCTGAACTTATATATTTGCATGTGGAGAGTGTTGGTGGCTCGGTTGTCCCCTGTCCCCACTGTCTGCGCAGTGCAATTTTTTATTCAGTAACTTGCGTGCTAGTCACCATAACGTTTCGGCTCTACCCGAGCCTTGTTCACATGACAACATGAAAACTAAGAGCACACTCTTTTGTAGGAAACCTTCCCTCTGCACGTGATACTGGTAAGTCAGCATAGACAGGGTAAACAGACTGCACAAGATCACATATTTCCATATAAAATGCATTTACACACATTACATATATGAAGAAAGTCTTTGTGTTAAACCATAGTGCGATAACTTATAGAATTGCCTGAACATGAACTGCAAATGAAATGAAATGAAATGACAATTGCCGATGCGCTCACATAATTTGTGGCAACATTTACCCTGCGAACAATATTTATACACAGTAATTCCGGCCATCTCATAAAACGAATGCACTTTAACATGAATAAAATATAGAATATTTAAAACTCAAATGTATCTGGTATCATGATATTAATTTGAATATCCGGATAATCCTCATGTAGCTACACGTGTATAGCTAAATCTATAACACAATAGTGCAAATATCGCAAAATCATATATTCCAGGACAATGGCTGTTATCTATACAGTAAAATCCCTGTTGGGTGCAGCATTTACGTTTACCTACGGTCAAACTTGTTGCCAAAATTGACCAATTCAAAATTGCGGGATAAATCCCTAGATGTCCTATCCAATTTGTACAGTATCAAAAATCTGCTGCAAAACCTTGCAGCTGTGTAAACAAAGGGAGTGCAAGAAAAGTGCAATGTGCGTAAACAGTGTAACATCCCTAAATGTGATAAATCAACATTAAAACGGGTAAGTAGCAGTTATCAATTCGAAATTGTCTTAAGAGGGCGGACTGAACCCAGTCACGTTCATAAATTTCTGTATTGAACCCACAATGGAGTGTTAGTAGCAATGATGATTAATTACATAATTCTATCATTTTCTTCATTTTGTATCCTCGAGGCTCATAGAATACATGAGTAAAGTATCAATATTGAAAACCAAGATATTGAAGTGCTAAAATATTAAAGTGCATCAGTGCCTAGGTTCTACCTGGAACAAAAATCTCCTGAGTCACATACTATCACATGAGATAAAGTGCAAAATATGGCAGTCCCCATAAGCTATATCTGATCATGTTACTTAAAAACGCTATAAGATAATAAATAGTACATAAAATGATTAAAACTATGACCACAAAATGATTAAAAAACCATTCAAAAAATCATTGAACGAATCAAATTCATATATGTACAGGTAATTACAGTGTCCATCTGATATCCAACACAAATACCAAATTAAAAGCAAGTATCCTGATAAAAACCTAACCTAGACTAGTGTGCATATCTTCAGTGACATTCAGTATATACTTAGTTTCTAGTTTGCTGAGCACAGCTGCCCTGTTCCCTCCACGTCTACTCGCTGGTACCGCATCAATTACAAAGAATGTTAATTCCTTGTTATTGCTCTGATGTACATCCTTGAAATGGCGGGGCACCGGGTAAGTATTGTCTTGGTTAGAGATTGCCCTCAGGTGTTGCAGGATGCGTTTATGCACCTCCAACTTGGTGCTGCCCACATACCTGAGTGCACAGGGGCATTGGAGCACGTAAATAGCATACTCCGTTTTACATTTTAAAATCTTATCTATTTTGTGCTCCCTGTCACTGAATCCATCTTTATAGGTTTTGGTGTTAACCCCATGTGTACAAGATTTGCATACTTTGCATTTAAAAAATACACCATAGGTTTGTAACCAAGTGGTCTTTTCCATGATTTCGGGGTTCGTGTTAATGAGGCAGTCCCTCATCGAGGGAGCTCGACTGAAAGTGAGGGTTGCGCTGCGTGGAAGTCTTGGGCCCAAAATGGGATCACTCTTCAGAGTAGGCCAGTTACGATTGAAAATACGGTATAAATCACAATGTTGTTTATTAAACCCCATTATAATTCTGAATCATTCTGTGATTTAATATCTCCGTCAGTAACCAAGTTGCTAGTGATGGTTTGATCGTATTTACACAGTAGATCCTGTCTCATCCTTAATCTGGATTTGGTTATAGCCCTGTCAATCACTATTTCTGAATACCCACGCTGTAGAAATGTGTTCTTACTAAATGCTTGGGCCTCCTATAGCTCTACCTCAGTGCTGCATACTCTACGTAAACGCAACATCTCCCCATACGGTATGCTGGTGATCAGATGGTGCGGATGGGCACTGTCAGCATGCAAAATTGTGTTGCCGGCTGTTTCCTTTCTAAATAGCCTGGTTTGAATCGCACCATCTTCAATGTACACTACCGTGTCCAAAAAGGGGACACTTGTTTGACTCATTGTGACCGTAAATTTAAGATTGAGCCTATTGATATTGATGGCCCAGACAAACTCCTCTGCCACTTCCTTGTCACCCCGCCACACTACAAACAAATTGTCTATGTAACGATACCATGCAATAATGTTTGTTTTCATCACCTCGATATATTCTGTTTTGAGGACCAGTTTCTCCCAAGCTCCCATGTGCAGACATGCGTAGCTTGGGGAGAAAGTGGCCCCCATAGCGACTCCCTGTAGCTGACGCTAAATCAAATTGGTGTACATGAACACATTGTTATTTAAACATATCTGAAGCATTTCTAGTAGCATAGCAGTGTGATCTTTAAATTGTTCCTCCCGTTGGGATAGATAGTACTCCACTGCTGCTATGCCATCTCTATGCAGTATGCTCGTGTACATTGATGAAACATCCAATGCTAACATCCAGTAGCCTTCCTCCCACTCATCCGCTTGCAGCTTAAACAGGAAGTCCCCAGTGTCCTGGACATAGGACTCCAGTGATTTTACTGCCCCCTGCAGAAAGTAGTCTATATAGACTGATGTTTTCTCCAGCAATCCACCCCTGGCTGAGATGATAGGCCTGCCAGGGGGGTTCTCCATATCTTTAAGGACTTTCCGGATGAAGTATATGCGTGGGATTGTCGGGTGATCATTTTTCAAATATTTATATTCCTCGTCAGTCAACATTGCCTTGCTTCTCCATTTAGATAGTCTTCTGTGGTATTCTGCTTGCATCGTTTTCACCATTGTCATATTGCTTCGCTCATAGTGCTCCCTGTTGTTTAGCTGGGAATAGGCCTCTTTGTCATACATTGACCTTGTCAGCAGTACGATGTTTCCACCTTTATCACTGCCCCGTACTATGGTGTTCTTATCCTTACTTAATTTGTGGATTAGTGTCTCATATTGCTTGCTCCTCGTGTCAAACCTAGGCTTCTTGTGACTAACTTTCATGTGCAACTCTTTAATCTGAGAAATGACATTCTCATTGAATATGTCTATGGAATCCTGTGGCATAGGGGGACTGAAGGTTGAAATGGGTTTGAATGGAGTAGTTGGAGATATTTGCTTTGTAGCTTCCTTGTTGCCCGTACCACTCACACTTCCTGATGTTATTGCCTGGGAATCCATCCCTTCAGTCATCCATAAACCAACGATCCCGCTGGGCATAATTGTTCCAGATGCTGTGACATTGTCAGGGATCTCTTGTACTGTTGCCACTGCCAGATTTTTGTTTCTCATTAAGTGGAACTTCCGAAGTTTTAACTTCCGCACGGCTTTGTACACATCCACTCTTGTATCCGTATAGTTCATATTTGTTTGTGGGGCATAGGATAGACCAAGTTTCAAAATGTTTTCCTCATCCTTGGTAAGTTTTGTTGGGGTCAGGTTAATAATCGTGGTTTCATCAGCTGTTTTGGCTACTGCTTCTTGGCTTTCTACTGTCCCCTGCCTCTCTTTTTGAAGGATGTTCCTCCTCCTTGCCCTGTGCCTCTGCCTGCACTTGTAGTTTGCGTATTTCCTCCGTAGTTCCTTTGAACGCGAGGTCGTAGAGACTGCATTCGTTCCTGGCACAAAAAATGTATCTCTTCTCCCAGATGTGGTTTGGCCATATTGTTTGTTGCCAATGTGTCTCGTTGGTCTGGCTCTGATTCACAACCTGACACCGAGCTGAAGTCAGATCTGGTTGAGTCAGTTTGATCCTTATTTCTTGTTTCCACTTTGGACTGGCCCTGGGTTTTGTTCTTAGTACCCCTATAGGCGTCATATTTTTTGGAGAAGGTAAATATCTGACCCAACTCATAGTCATTGCGGTCGCGTTGGAATTTATACGCTTTTCTGTCCATTATTTTTGTTTGTTCCTTCTTGAGTCTGTCATTCATTTCCTCAGTTAATTTTATCTTTTCCTCATTATCCTCCATGGCTTCCAATTCTTCATATATGGTGGCTATCTCGTTAAGCAATTGCGCCCTATCAATTTCTGCATATTTTACTAGAATCAGTACTAATCTTCGTGACGCCTCGAGATTACTCTCAGCCCACTCTTTCATAAGATCTGGGTTCGGATTTTCATAGATTGGTGCCGTCAAAATGCGTAAGCCTCTCGGTATCCGGTTCACATCAAGATAGCTTTGTAATGACTTTGCTTCCCACCACTTGCTCTGTTCATTACAGAGCTTTTTTTCTAATATTTTCATTTTGTCCTTCATTGTGCTATTTCTCAATGTGGGTTCACTGCTGCCTTTGCCCCGTATATTCGCTGGTATGGGGAGGCTGTCTGAAAACATTTGTGTTGCAGCAGCCTCGCGCTCCTTCACGTTGTCGGCAGACATGTCTTTGTTGCACTTTATGCAATATAATATATTTTACGTCAGGGGATTTAAAGTCCGATACAAAACAATTCTTTGATCAGAGTGTCCCCGACTGTACTCAAACTCTTCTCCCCCGCTAATCGGAACACTGCCCAGTAACGAGCTTGAAAGAGCTGTTTATATATATGTATATCCGTGCTACTGTTGCAATAAGACCACAGGGAATAATACGCGTTTGGATTTATTCGTACTTAATGTTCCAACAAATGCATTTCTCCGGATCGCCTTTGTCAGTGTCGGCTGCCGCTGAGTTGCATGCCTCCTTTATTTACAAAGCAACCATTAGTCAATACTATTGCAATTCCAAACTCACAACATCGTTCTCTCCACTCCCTCTTGAAAACCCAGGAGGCGCAGGTTGTTTCTTCGTGCTCTATTTTCGGCATCTTCGGCCCTGCAGTGCAACTCCAAGGTCAGTGTCTGAAGGCGGGCCACCTGGGATTTGAGAATGCCCACGTCATCCTCCACCGTGGAGATACGGGATTCCGCTTCCGTGATACGCGCTGTGGCATTACGGAGGTCCTGTCGAATTAGGGCTACATCCACCCTTACCTCCCCTATCTTGCTCTCCGCAGAGGCCTGCGATAAGCTTATCGCTGGTAGGATGGTGGAGAGATCTCCCCCGGCGATCCCAAGTTTGGGTTGGGGGAATGGGGGTCTGAGTGGTGGGGGTTCTGCCCATGTTCCCAAAGAATCAGTTTAATGTGGGCAGAGGGGGAGGGGCACATGCCAGCATCCCGCCACAGATCCCACCACCCGGCGTAGTGGCTGATCCCTCCTCCCGCTCACCGACGTGGATGAGAGGAGGCCGCCCTCCTGGGGAGCCCAGCAACTGATAACAGTGGCAGCCACCTAGGCAGCACCTTAGGGCCTCAAGACCTCGGAGCCCTTCCAGCAGGCCCCAGCAACAAGGTTTCAGGCATCTAGGGGAGGACGGGGGTGCCGCCCGATGTGATTGCCGACGTGCCCCTGCATCGGACCACGGTGCACCACTGGGCTGCCCAGACAGTGAGAAGAAGTGGGTTTTCACAGCAGGGTACCCGGGGCAGGTCGGTGAATTCTCAGGGCCTCGGAGGATAGGGCACCCGGCATCCCCGGTGCCTGGGCAGTCACTGGAGGCGCTACAGCGCATCAGAGGTCAGTACAGCCTGTCCGCAGAGATTGTAGAACGATCACAGTCCCACTGACCTGCTCACCCAATGAATCCAGCATCACCCAAAATGGTGGGAGGCGCAAAAGGCAGCATCAGTTAAGCGGAATTTAATCTGCCAGATGTAGCCCCTCTCCAGCCAGGATTGAGGCGCTCAGAATTCAGCAGCAGTCTACACTGTGGCCCCCTGGCCCCAAAGGGCAGTCCACTCACAAGGGCACTACAACAGACCCCAAGCCTCCTGTCCGCACGGGGGGAGCACACGTGCGCAACCCAGGCAGCCCAGCAGCAGGACCCGGGTGAGGCGACACGGAACCGGGCCCGGGTCCCCTCTCAGTCCCCAGGGGGTCCTTAGGAATCAGTCCAGGTGCCACCAAGGTAAAGGCTTGCTCTCAGTCACCATGTCGGGACGGCGCCAAGCACTCCCACCCCAGAGCAGGCCAGCCGCGCCGCCCAGGCTCCGTCTCCACTCACTGCAATCTTGCCTGCGAGCATTTCAGGCACAGCAGCGTGGCCCGGTCCAGCAATCCTCCCTTGTCTCCTCTCCAGCAGCGGCGCAGCTCACGGGCATCACCATGCACCGTTTTGCCCCAAGAGCAGGATCGGCAACCTCATGCAGCCGCCATAACTTCTCAGGATCGAGGATGCCTCTTAGTGCTCCAGGGTGCCTCCACTGTGCCCCGGGACCACCCTTTGCTCTCCTCCGGTCCGGCAGGCAAGGGGGCAGGACCCACACCGCAGTCCCGGGCTCCGAGGCGAGACAGCCAGCCGTCGCCCAGTCCTCCGCCACCAGGTGAGTCACAGGCAGGCAGTGGGGGCAAAGAGCCAACACGACCTGAACATCATCTCCTACGCCGATGACACACCCAGCTCATCCTCTCCCTCACCAAGGACCCGCACACCACCAAAACCAACCTCCACGCGGGAATGAAGGCAGTCGCCGAGTGGATGGGGGAATGCTGCTTGAAGCTGAACTCGGACAAGACGGAAGTCCTCATCCTCGGCCCCACCCCCTCAGCATGGGACAACTCCTAGTGGCCGACCACACTGGGAACAGCTCCAACACCCATGGACCACGCACGCAACTTAGGATTCATCCTTGACTCCTCCCTCTCCATGTCAAAGCAGGTCAACGCCATCTCCTCCTCCTGCTACAAAACCCTCCGCATGCTTCGCAGGATCTACAAGTGGATCCCGACCGAAACCAGAAGAGCGGTGACCCAAGCCCTCATCAGCAGCAGGCTGGACTACGGCAACGTACTCTACGCAGGAATCCCAGCCAAACACCTGCGATGACTACAAAGCATCCAAAACGCCTCTGCTCGACTGATCCTCAACACCCCCCGACGCAGTCACATCACCCCCCACCTAAAAGACCTGCACTGGCTCTCTGTCAACAAGAGGATCACCTTCAAGCTCCTCACCCACGCACACAAAGCACTCCACAACACCAAACCAGCTTACCTAAACAACAGACTCAACTTCTACACCCCCACCCGCCAGCTCCGCTACACCAGCCTCACCCTTGCTGCCGTCCCGCGCATCTAACGAACAACCTCCGGCGGCCGATCCTTCTCCTTCCTCGCCGCCATGACCTGGAACACCCTCCCCACCCATCTGAGGCAGACCCATGACCTGCTCACCTTCAGAAGGCTCCTCAAGACCTGGCTCTTCGAGCAGTAGCAGCACCCCCTGCCCCTCAGCGCCTTGAGACCCTCACGGGTAAGTAGTGCGCTTTACAAGTTGCTTGATTGAAGGAGCGCCGGACCGTCCGG
This sequence comes from Lissotriton vulgaris, assembly GCF_964263255.1. Classification (NCBI taxonomy): domain Eukaryota; kingdom Metazoa; phylum Chordata; class Amphibia; order Caudata; family Salamandridae; genus Lissotriton; species Lissotriton vulgaris. Next base: position 145,377 of record NW_028255448.1, on the reverse strand, counting down.
GCAGAGATGTCAGGCCCAGGGATGGGACGGCAAGGGGGCCACCATCTCGATTATGCAAGGCCTCATGGAAGTGGGGACCAGCGAAGGCAGCAGAGACACCGGGCAGCCCCCAAAGAGAATCGGGGCGACGTAGGCGGGGTGGGGGAGCTGCTGCCGGTAACGTGGAGCTCCAATGGCAGCTGAAAGCGGGCGGATGCATGCGGATGATGGAGGGGGTCCGTATGATTGTGGTAACACTTCTTCCACATGAGAGCCTTTGAAGAAGGAGACGGCAGTCTCAGAAATGCGTCGTCAGTGGCAGGGGTGCTGACACTTTGACTGAAAAGCCTGCTTGAAGTAATGATTAAAAAGGACAGTAACCTACCTGGAATGGTGTGCGGACCCGTTTTTGTGGGACAAAACTTGTGGTGATATATATATATATATTTTTTTTTTTCTCCCAATGTGCCTGCGCATAGGAGGTCACGCAACACTGCCCTGAGTAAAATGCACCCTCTTTCCTTAGTTCATGTTTATTAATTTTCATGCCGACGCGTTTCAGGAAAACATCTCTTCTTCATGGGGAGCAGGTAAGAGATTGAAAAGCGCTCCGCTTCTTTTTACATGTTTTTATCACATTAGTATGCACGCCTCCAGAGGGCGTGATTAGTTACCTTCTGGGACATGGAGTCCCCGTGGTGCTCTTGTAGTGTTCCCTTAGTAAGGTCTTTCAGTTTGCCTGCTATTTAAGAATTCATTAACACCTTATTAGGTAATGAGCCCAAGTCCACAGGCTAAATTAGCACGGCGCTGTACTTTACAAGTTCGGAAGTTTCCAAACCGCAGTCTCGCAGGCTGGTTCCCTTCACCCCAGCCTGCGATGGTGCTCCTCCTCACGGCTGGCTGCCGTGAATAATCTTTTCTCCCAATGTGCCTGCGCATAGGAGGTCACGCAACACCGCCCTCAGTAAAATGCACCCTGTTTCCTTAGTTCATGTTTATTAATTTTCATGCCGACGCGTTTCAGGAAAACATCCCTTCTTCATGGGCAGCAGGCAATTCCTCTCATAGTGCAGTTAGGTGGCAAAGAACAGGAGCCCAGCCCGGAATTCTTCAGTAAGTAGTTTATTGGCAGCTCAGCTACAAATTTCGGGCCCGTAGGCCTTGATCACATGACGTGTTTCATAGGTAGTGGCTAGCTTTTGAGCTAATTTTCAACATTTTTCTTAAAGTGACAGGTGCTAGTACTGTGCATGGTATGTAGACATAGAAAAGTTACTGATGCACAATCAACTGCTTGCAATTAAAACAGTGTTTCTCAAGAATGATGGTATACATACCAAAATGACAAACATAATTATTATATTCACAGTTTCAATACAGTTTCATTGGGTTTGTACATTACTAGATTTGATAAATCTAAAACAGTCGTATTTGCAATACCAATGCCTTGTTTGAAAGAAAGTGCACGTGCAAATTAATAAAATATATATTGTGATATGTGCAATTCACCTATATGTAAAAAAGCTAAAACCTATAAAATTCACTGTGGGATGGTTCAATCAATCAATCAACAACACTTTATTTGGTTTCTGCACTAACCATAAAAGCACATAAAAACATTTTAAGATCATTAAAAACATTATTAATATTTACAAAATGGGACCGAATACATAATCATAAATGTAATTTTTCATTTGTTCACTTCGAAATCGCTTTCTTACATTTAAAAATATATTTTTTAAGGACAGTTACAGAAGCTATTGCAAATTCGGTATCTAAATGCTGTAGAACCACAAACGCTAGAAGACATTGTTTCATACCATATGCCTTTGAAACAGGAACAATCCAAAAGCTTCTCTATACAGAGTAAAATGTACAGAAAAATACCACATGAATAGTCGACTGGGCCGATATGTCATCACACGGATATTTACCTAACTCTCTTGGCCTGTCATTTATCTCTGGGCAGCTTAAAGATCTATGCAGAATACCCAGACGAAATCACATTAATAAAAATCTATCATAAACGCCTGTAATCAGACATGGACAAGGCTGCATTCTAAATGTTGTCATTGTGAGATTATGTGCTTGCACCATTACTTTATTAATTTCCAGACATAATCTCTTTTCACTCAATACATTTAGACAATAATCTTTTAAGGTCTTTCCTGGATATCGTACTCATTGTACTAGGCTCGTCATAAAATTCCTGGTGACCTAAATTATATAAAAAGGATTTGACGTATAACAGCCAATTGACTTGATTCACACCACCCTGCCCCATGCTATCTGTTAGTATCCAGCGATTAACTTGTTTCTCCTCTGTGGTCCAAATCCTTTCCCATAAAAGAACTGGTTCAATTTTTATAATATCTTCTAAGTATAGCAAACCTAGTTCTGTGTGACATATGAAAAAGGAGGTACTATTTGGGACCATCAACAAGAATCGTAAAAACATATTTTCGGTCAGCTCCATAACATGCAACTGTTACACATTTAGCTTTATAAATATTTAATAGTTCTACTGTGGGGCGTCTGCCTAATTTCCTGCTAAAATTTGATAAGGCAGATAAGGTCCTTATAATCATTGTTCTCCTAGTTTTAACTGCCTTTACCCATGACCCCGTACCTTCGAATAAAATTACAAGGTAGGAAAAAGTCTTTGTGTTTTCGATCCACTTATTATCAATAAATATAGTTCTGGACTTATTGCACCCTGTACCGCAGTTCATTATAAAAATTTTGGAAGAATTAATAGTAAGGTCCAGGTCTAACATAAAATTAGTAAAACTGGTAACGAGCTTTTGAAGTCACAATGGCGTGCGGGCCATGAGGACTGCATCATTCGCATATAGAAGTGTGGGCATAGGTTGTTTACCAGCTACCGGTAGGTCCTTGCATTCCCGAACTAAAACACTGCCAAGATTATTTATATACAATGTGGAGAGGAAAAGTGCAAGCCGCAGCCTTGTCTTATACTTCTCCTCACTATAAAATATCTTGTGCATTCCCCCCCGACCCCGAATCAGACCTCGCCTTAGCCCCTGAATAGAGCTGCCTTAGAAAAGAAATTAATACCACGTCTACACCCATCTCCTCTAAAATCATCCACAATTTATTGTGTATAACACAATCATATGCCGCTGTTAAGTCGAAAAATGCCAAGAATAAAGATCCTCTCTTTGCCTTGAGATTAAGTCCCTGCTCAATCGTACCAGACTCTTGCGGAAGCCATATTGTAGGTCTCTTATTATTGACCGTTCCTCTGCCCAGTCCTATAATCTATTTAATAATACTCAGCCTACAATTTCCACTGTTGAATCCAGCAATGATATTGGCCGGTAGCAGGCCGAGTTGGCCCTATCTCCTTTTTTTAAAATCGGTACCAAAAGAGATCCGTACCTTGTAGGTAAAAAACCAGCAGAGCTGCATGCATTAGAAACTTGTGTGAGCAACCTACCAAAATGTGCTGGAGTCTCTGTTAACAGAGGCTTCATGCAAAGCAAGTCAGGCTTCTGCTTTTATCGCATTTCTTCTCTCTTTTAAGGCATGCTTATACTCTTTCCAGGTCTCTCTAATCTCATCCTTATTTTTCCCTATCGAATGCAGGGCATATTTGAGCTTCATATATGCCTTTGTGCATTTGGAGTCAAAACATCCTTCCTTCCCTGGATTTTTTTTCTTTTTATTAGATTTAAGAATAAGAGCCTTCTTAATATAATCTGTAATAACATTACAACCATCAATAACTTCCTTATAAGAACTCAACCATCCCAGCAGGCCATGATCATATTGTTGCAATTTAATACAAACTTTCTCATAAACTCATTTGGCTCTAGTTTAGCCCAGCGTAGCGCATATCCATTTTGTCTAGACAGGGTTATATTTCCTACAATAGATGCCCTGTCTATCTCTTGGCTAAATAACAGAATGCCCATACTCTGCGGAAAATGATCACTTAAGGGTATCTTATGAATTATAAAATCCATAATTCTCGAGCAGTACTTGTTAGATGCCAAAATGAAATCTATAGTAGAGAATATGCCACGGATGTTAAAGGTAGGACCAAAAGGGACAGGGGGTACATAAAGTATTAACGAAACCTAGATCAAATTGAAGCACAATTTTAATTAAAAGGTCACCATACCTTGATTGCGGAAAATGGGGAAAAACTGTGATGGCTATACAAGGGGGCTTTATGCGGTGTAAATAATTCTGTGTTACGACTTGCGTTACATTTCTAACAGCTATTGTCGTTATTAGGTTTCAGAGGCAGGTATCGGTTGGATTGTCGAGTACGAGACGTAGTGATAAAGTTTTCCCAAAATAAAAAGTTGCAGATTAACGTGCAGACTTTGCTTCCGAAATAATAAAGTGGTGGAAGGACACTGCTGTTCAGGTCTTAAATACCTGGCGACCCTATTCATGGTGCAACATATGTCCTGAGGATGGTGTCATGAATTTGATTTACCGTGTATGAGACAGAAACGTCGACGCAACAACACTTCTTTTGTGTATATATCTATCAGTGAATGCTTATTGAACTGCATTTATACAAATTAATAATTGCAATATATGGCTGAGTGTTTATATTGTCCATATATTTGTGTACAAAAGGTGTCAGACACTACTGTGTATGTTGTAGATAATGAGACAATATTTATTTGGTTTCCATACATGCTGTGATTTATGGAATATATTATACAAAACATTGGTCCCTACATGTGGACAGGATAAAGTGCAAACCAATAATCGAAACACCTAATAAGTGTAATGTCTTTTTTTCCAGCCGCACATGAAATTTTATTTTAGCGTTCTAGTCAGTAAAACAAAAAATGTAAAGACACTAAAATAACAAGTGGGCACAGCCGTGACCCACAACATTCAAGACAAAACAACGAAAGGAATGGCCAAAAGGGCAAAGCTACAATAAGTCTGTGTACTTGTATTCAGTGTTACAGACGCAAATTTTCATAACCACAACATTGCATTTTTACAATATTTCAATATCATATTGCATAAGGGGTTTTAAAGGTCGACGACGTTTCGATGCCTTATTTAATTACAAGGGAAAATAAAGAGAGGGAAAAAAAAATGATGCATAAAGTTAGGCATGTTGATTCAAGAACTGTCATCCTCACAAGTTTTATAAAACAGAGGTATTTCCGTGAAGGTGCAGTGAGGGCAAAAAGGATTAAAAAACCGCGCTAGTTGGTGTTCTTGTGAGGGCAGGATGCAATTGAGAGTGCAGCGCAGTGCCTATTAGGTCAAGCCGACCTAAGGTGGATAAGTGGCTTGTGAGCTAGAGCCATAGAACGTTGAGAGTCCGATTTGTGAACTAGTCAAGGTGAAGCGGAACCGATAGATCCACTGAGCGTCAGTTAACCACAATAATATGGCAAAAATATGCTAGGGCATATCGACTAGATTCGATTGTGAACTAGCCGGTGAGACAAGTAAGCGCAATGCCGGTAATTACGAAAGAGTAGTAAGGCTGTGTTTTGGGGGTGGATGGGGTGGATCGTCTGCGAATGGTGAGTGAGAACATGCACGAACAGTCGGCGCGGTACGTGATGAAACCAGTCATACCTGCGTGCATGGTGGATCGGGGTCCAAAGATCTATTGAAGGAGTGATATCGGCTCGTGGGAATATCTGGGAAAAACAATCAGAGGCAATGACAAAGGGTCCGAAGTGACCGAGGTCGAGAGTGCGCGTTAATCGCGACAGTTATATTTACCCAAACAGCCACGTCCAGAGTGTAGGTCGTCTAGATCCCAGGGCTGGGCTGAGCGTGAGAGCTCGATCTATAGGAGAGGGTTTTAGCGGTATTAGCGGGCTCAGTGAGAGTAGGTCTACAGAATTATTACTACCCGGATCGGCGATTGGCTTACTTGTGAGGCTGGAGGCCCTATGGTAGGTACAGCAGTCTGGTGGTTGCTTGCGGTGTACCAGGAACCATTACTTCTAGCCCATGCGGGCTGCAGACAGCGACGAAGGACTGTGCTCATGCATGTCATGTGATACAGCTGCACAAGTGGAGCAGCCCTCTTAAGGTGGTGATTTAGTGAAGTGGTTTTATTTACAAAGTGGTGTTGGGTGCAGGGATTAAAATAACGGCGCAAGGAAATTCAGAGAATTGCATATAAATAGTGGCATATGTACAAAATATGTACAAAAATCACAATAAGGAGGTCCAATCTTCAAGGCGATTTAGGCAATTTCTGATGCTGTTAGTTTTTACAATCCAGTGGAGTTCTTCTTTATTGAGCAATTGCGAAATGTCTGCTCCCCTAGGAGGGGCTTTGATGGTGGTCACAACTGTCCAAAGTAGGTCCTTGTAATTCTTACATGTTAAGTAATGCGGAACGGCATAGTGAAAATAATGTTTGAAATAAGACAACAATGATTATTTCTTTGTCCTGATGATGATGCCCAAAATTAAATAAGGCATCGAAACGTCGTCGACCTTTAAAACCCTTTATGCAATATGATATTGAAATATTGTAAAAATGTAATGTTGTGGTTATGAAAATTTGCGTCTGTAACACTGAATACAAGTACACAGACTTATTGTAGCTTTGCCCTTTTGGCCATTCCTTTTGTTGTTTTGTCTGGAATGTTGTGGGTCACGGCTGTGCCCACTTGCTATTTTAGCGTCTTTACATTTTTTGTTTTACTGACTAAAACGGTAAAATAAAATTTCTTGTCCGGCTGGACAAAAGACATTACACTTATTAGGTGTTTTGATTATTGGTTTGCACTTTATCCTGTCCACATGTAGGGACCAATGTTTTGTATAATATGATACCGCCCAAGGTCCCTGCGACATACCTTTAGGGTTCCCTTGTTTTTTGTAAAACGTGATTTATGGAATAGTATTCTATGTTCTATTGTCATAAGGAACTTAAATATGCTTTGAGATTGAGTCTAAGATAAAAGCAACCTTTTTGATAAAAACTTCTTGAGTTCTGTGGAATTGTATTCACATATGTGATGAATTTAAATGTGAAACAAAGTTAAATAAATCCTGAAGGATCACTTACCTTTTGTTATTGAATATACCCAGTTCCTTGGGAAATAGTGGGTTGCCCTATTGTTGTGTTGGCTATACAAGGGGGCTATGTGCAGTTTAAATACTTCTGTGTTACGACTTGTGTTAATTTTCCAACAGCTATTTTCGTTATTAGGTTTTAGAGGCAGGTATAAATGTTCTCTGTCCCGTTTAGACCCCCTGGGTGTTTGCTATCCAGTTCCAGGATCTATCTTGTTTCCAACATTCTAAGGGCCTTTTCCCGATTGCCTCCACATTTGTTTAGTGGCACAGAGTTGATGAAAAAGTATGTGAAGTCTTTGGGATCCCCTTTGTTGAAATCCTTAAAATGACGTGCAGCTGGGTAAGCTTGGTCATCGTTCTTGATGGCCCTAATGTGCTGGAGTATCCTCTTGTGGTCCTGGAGTATAGTACTTCCTACATATCTTAGGCCACAAGGACACTCCAGCACATAGACCACAAATTCTGACTTGCAGGTAAGGCTTCTATGGATGGGTGTCTCCTTGTCGCTAAAGGGTGTTCTGTATGAGGATTTATTAACCCCATAGTTACATGCCTTGCAAACCCTGGATTAAAAATAAAACTTTCGTTGGGATAACCATGTGGTTTTGGTAAAGTTGCCAGGATCATTGTGGACTAGCTCGTCTCTCATTGATGGCGCTTTACTATAGGTAATTGCTGCCCTAGTGGGCAGCAAATTGCCTACTGTCTGATCACTTAAAACAAGGGGCCAGTTTTTCTGGATGATATTGTTGATGTCCCTCGCCTGTTTGCTATAGCCAACGATAAATCAAAAGGTTTCAGGATTTTCCAAATCATCTTGTTGTGTGTGTGGTCTGATAGGTCTTGTTTCATTTGACCTTGACTTTTGATGGCATTACTTTTATCCATAACAGTTGAAATTATGCTTTTGGAGTAGCCCCTTTCAAGAAACCTTTTTTGGCAGGCTAGTTGGGCTATCTGTAGGTCATTGCTGCAAATGTGTCCCAAGTGGAGAAACTCACCATATGGTATACTTCATATTAGATGTTGCGGGTGAGAGCTTCTAGCATGTAAGACAGCATTCCCAGCTGTTCTTTTACGATGTAGTCTGGTGACTATTTTGCCTTCCCTGATGTAGACCTGGACATCAAGAAAATGAACCACTTGATTACTTATGGTGGCCGTGAACTCTAAATTGAGGTTGCTTGTGTTCAGGTTTTCGATTAATCTTTCTGCCTCTGGCCGGGTCCCCTGCCAGATGATGAAAAGATCATCTATATACCTCAGCCAAACCTTGATGTTGTGGGTGAGTACTCTCTCATGTTCCTTGAGCAGGACCAGCTCCTCCTGCAATCACATGTGGAGACATGCATAGCTGGGGGTGAAGCTGGCCCTCACAGCTATGCCTCGTAACAGCTGGTATAAGACATTCTGAAATATAAAGATGTTATTATTTAAACAGAATTCGACCATATCTTTAAGCATTTTACTGTAATATGAAAAGTCAGGTAATCCCTGATCTAGATAGTAAGTCAGAGCCCTCATACCATCTTGGTGGTTTATAGAAGTGTACAGTGAGGAAACATGTAACGTAATTAAAAGATAATCATTATTCCACTCACAGTTCTGCATTTTTGATTAAACATCTCCAATATCAGGGATGAATGAGGGTAGATGTTGTACAAAGTCTTGAAGGAAATAGTCCGCATATACAGAGGTACGTTCCAGAAGGCTGTTTCTTGCCAAAATATTCGGTATTCCCGGCGGTATGGCGGGCCTTTATGTATCTTATAAATAAAATACCTAATGGGTGTTACTGGATGATCATTTCTTAGATACAGATATTCCTGTTGCGTATGTAAGCCTGCATTTCTCCAGGCTACCAATTTCTATCTAATTTGAGTCAGGACCCCTCCCGAGCACGAGCTTCACTGTGTTTGGCTGCCAACACTACAAAAAAGGAAGTTTTGGCAGCAGTCTAGTGACTCAGTAGAACTGAGTCAAAAGAAAACAGTAAAACAAAGGAGGAAAAAAAGAAAAGGGGGCAGGGTAGTAACACCTGAACAGAGTGTGAGGAGGTGCATCATATTTCCACGTGGATGATGTCATCAGTGATGTCATTTGAGATGTCATCAGTGATGTCATCAGTGATGTCACTGACCATGTCATGAATGATGTAATATGTGACGTCATGAGTAGTGCATTGAGGGTGCGCGAGTTATAGTTAGCTGAACTAACTATAACTGCCAAATTTCTATGGTTTTGTAAGAGTGAAATGTCCAGCTAACTATAACATCCCTGAAACCTATGGTTTTTTCAGTGAATTTCTAAGGTTTTTTAAATGCTAATTTCTAACTATAACGTACCTGAAACCTATGTTTTTTTGTGAAAAAAACCATAGGTTTCAGGTACGTTATAGTTAGAAATTAGATTTTAAAATATATATATTATTAATTGGTTTGTCCAATTTCAGACGTTTATTGATCTTTTGCTGTTACCCGTTTCGGCATTGCTGCCTTGCTCACAGCAATATATATTTGACCTTGTGGAACAATTTTTACACCAGTCTCCTGGCATGGAAGAGTGCAGGATTGTTAACCACAGAGGAGTTTAAGTTTAAATAAAATTACCATTCCTTTATGCCTGTGGTATTATTCATACCTAAAATACACAAAGATGTGGCTAAACCACCGGGCAGGCCAATAATATCTGCCTGTAAAAGCATAATGGAGAATGCCTCTAGATAGGTGGACTTTTATCTGCAGGTACACATGAAGAAACTTCCATCTTTCATTCAGGACACTGGTGACCTGCTGAGAGAAATAACTGCTATCAAGTGGGTTTCAGAATATTTACTCATTTCGCTCGATGTCTCTTCTCTGTATACAAACATTAATCACAGAGACAGAATTAGGGCAGTTGAGCACTACTTAAATACAAGGCCCATGTGTTTCTTTCAGCTCAACACAATGCTATTGGCCATGACTGTAACTTGCCTAGAGAATAACGTTTTCCTTTTTCAGAACCAGGTGTTCCAGCAGGTGAGAGGTGTGGCTATTGTGGCTTGTTTCTCCCCTAGTAATGCCAATTTGCATATGGGACTATGGGAGGAACAAGTCCTCAGGCTTACCTATGGCGAAATAATGTCCACTCATGTCATACAATGGTATAGGTATATTGACGACTTGCTGATTATTTGGAGAGGTACGGAGGAGAACGCCGTGCATTTCATTGAGCAAATTGATGTCAATAACCTAAACTTACAATTCGCTGGCCAGATAAGCAGGGAGTCCATTTGTTTTATGGATATTGAAATTACTGCTACACAGGATAAGCTAGAAACAAGGTTATATGGAAAACAACAGCAGGGAACACCTTGTTACATGCATCCAGTCATCATCCTGCACACTTAATTTGTAGCATCCCCTTTGGAGAGATTCTGCAGATTCGAAGGATATGTAGTTCAGATTTAGACTGTGAACTTGTGCAGAAAGAAAGTCGCGAAAGATTCCTGGCCATGGGTTATTCTTGGGGTGAGATTGATAAAGCCATAGAGAAAACCACTCAAATGGACAGATCCCAGGCTTTGGCTTGCAGATCAAACACTGAAAAGGGGCCAGATTCACAGTCACAACAACCATCTAGATTGATCCTGTCATACAGTAATCAACACAGAACAATACGCAGGATACTCAACAAGAACTGGGTCTTGGTATAGAATGATCCAGTCTTAGGGGTTAATTTAACTAGATCTCCCAACATCACATTCAGAAAGGCTCACTCAATGAGTAAAGTAACTCTTTAGTCAAGAGTAGTTCAGAAGTGAGAACTAATATATTCTGGTTTAAAACTAGAAAAGGGTTTCTCAAATGTGCCACTTGTAAGGCCTGCAAACATGGGGTAAGCAAATCAGAGTATGCCACACCTTTCAAGACAGAGCCCATCCACAAAAACAAGAAAAGTACCTGCAAAACAGAATATGCAGTGTATGTGCTGGAGTCTCCTTGTAGCCTGTGGTACATTGGAAGTACGAAGCTGCAGGTACACAAGAGGATACTCCAGCACATCAGGGCCATCACCAATGGTGATCTGTCATTCCCTGTGGCACAGCACTTTGGAGAATTCCATGCTAAGAATGCTTGTGATCTCAGGTACTTTGTTGTGGACACGGTCCCTCCCTTGAGTAGGGGAGGTGACCGGGAAGCACTTCTGAGAAAACTTGAGACCAGATACATTCTGGAGGTGGATTGCAAAACACTGCAAGGCCTCAAATCCAGCGAGGATTTTTAAACTTGTTTATGAGAGCCTAGCTACATGTACATATGAACTTTGTTTTTTATACTGCCTCTGCAATGTTTTTAATCGTCACTTATTGTATTTTTTGCACATTTGCACATTAAGAACCTACTGGGGTTCTATAGGTGGCACTTTATCTAGTTAGCACTGACACTTTATGGAGATTAGTCATGGAGTACAGTCTTTGCCCACTTGGCGTAATTGTTTAATAATTGCATTTGAGATATTAAGGACATGAGATCTGGTCAAACTTACATATGACTGGGTTATTTTAATACATGAAAAGTTTGCATTTGATTAACTTTTAAACATGTATTTTATTCAGCATTTTTAGGCGTAAAATCTCGATATCTACCCAGGTATTTTTAATCCTGTATTTTTCAACAGTTATACATCTATTTAAATATTTATTCAAGTATTTCCATATGTATTGATATTTATATCAGTACTGTTGAAAATATTGTTTACCAGCACTTCACATACTCAATTATCAATGCATTACCTGACATTGAATATCATACAGACTCTTCAATGTCTATGAAAAACGTAGGTCACTTATAATGAGCACTGTCACTCTAAATATGTGAAGTCACTCTACCAGTGCTTCATGTGAGCAAGGCCTCCCGAAGGCCGAAACACATTATGGCGGTGGTGCAGGGCACGGAATAAACTATTTGCACCAAACTTTGGGTACGCATCGGCTGTTCCTGATCCACAGGAATGTGTGAGAGGCGAGATACAAGATATATATTACCTACTGGCGGTCGCCAGTAGGTATATATAGTTAGGATTTTTTCTCTATGGGATTTTTGAAAATTCTATGTCTAATAACTTTGGCGTTTGTGGACGGAATTGGCTGAAATTTTCAGGAAAATGGAACATTTTGTTTCTGAGCAGCCCCTGACAATTTGGGGGGGTTTCATCAAGGGGGGGCCGAGAAAAAAGGGGGGTCCCAAAACACGTTTTTCCCATGTTAATTTCCATAGGGCGGTTGGCCTCACTTTTAGCTCGAACGGCTGAATGGATTTGCACGAAACTTGGCAAAATTGTAGGGACTGTTAGCCCGATGTGCCTTTGCTAGGTCTCAATATATGTGCTCCAGTGGATTTTGAGTAATTTAGGTTCAAAAAAAGATACATATCTGGGCGGAGCCTAACCACACATCTGATCTGATTGGCTGTCAGCACTTCATCCAAGAAGTGTTGGCAGCCATCTTGGGACCAATATACATGATAGCACCTCATTGAAAAGCATTGTAGTTAATAGAGGGTTTTAGGACTTTAGTTACATTATAAATCATTTGTTGATGGTACCATACTGGTTTTAGGAATTGTGGTGGGTTCTAATGTGATTTTACCATGTGAAAAAACCTTCTGCTGTGATATCATGAATATTGTTTGAAAGAAAACTAATATCTCATGATTTTCCCACAGTGGTTTGGAAGGGGATCTATAAGCTAAACTGAAAGCATATTTTCTGTAAATTCACATTATCTTTCTCAGTCATGTGAAAATGAAGTCTGACATTCTCAGTAAAACATGTACATCCAACAAGGACAGAGACTGTCAGTGGATTCCTTTGTGTTCTACTGCAGCCTCCTAGAGTGTTCTAAAGAACAACTAGAGCGCTAACAGTCCTACTTATTACAAAGGTATGGCACACCGGAACCCATCTTGATTGGAATAAAGTGGTAACTCTTAAAACATTTAATTTAAAAAGAAACAACATGAGGGGGTATATTTTGCCATAGAAAGTATGATTAGTGCTGCAGAATGAAAAATTAGGGCACATTTTGAGTGACTTCTCAAATCCTTTTCTATTTCATTAAAACATTCTGATATGCAGTCTCCCAAAATGGCCACCAGAGACAAAAGAGCCCAAATGTAGCCCAAATATCACCCAGATGTAGCCCAAGTATAGCCCAATGACAGAATGTCCCAGAGTGTTCTAAAGAACAACTAGAGCGCTAACAGTCCTACTTATTACAAAGGTATGGCACACCTGAAGCCATCTTGATTGGAATAAAGTGGTAACTCTTAAAACATTTAATTTAAAAAGAAACAACATGAGGGGGTATATTTTGCCATAGAAAGTATGATTAGTGCTGCAGAATGAAAAATTAGGGCACATTTTGAGTGACTTCTCAAATCCTTTTCTATTTCATTAAAACATTCTGACATGCAGATCCCAAAATGGCCACCAGAGACAAAAGAGCCCAAATGTAGCCCAAATATCACCCAGATGTAGCCCAAGTATAGCCCAATGACAGAATGTCCCAGAGTGTTCTAAAGAACAACTAGAGCGCTAACAGTCCTACTTATTACAAAGGTATAGCACACCTGGAGCCATCGTGATGGGAATAAAGTGGTAACTCTTAAAACATTTAATTTAAAAAGGAACAAAATGAGGGGGTATATTATGCAATAGAAGGTATTATTAGTGCTGCAGAAAGAAAAATGAGGGCACATTTTGAGTGACTTTTCAAATCCTCTTCTATTTCATTAAAAAATTCTGACATGCAGTCTCCCAAAATGGCCACCAGAGACAAAAGAGCCCAAATGTAGCCCAAATATCACCCAGATGTAGCCCAAGTATAGCCCAATGACAGAATGTCCCAGAGTGTTCTAAAGAACAACTAGAGCGCTAACAGTCCTACTTATTACAAAGGTATGGCACACCTGAAGCCATCTTGATTGGAATAAAGTGGTAACTCTTACAACATTTAATTTAAAAAGGAACAAAATGAGGGGGTATATTTTGCCATATGAATTATGATTAGTGCTGCAGAAAGAAAAATTAGGGCACATTTTGAGTGACTTCTCAAACCCTCTTCAATTTCATTAAAAAATTCTGACATACAGTCTCCCAAGATGGCCACCAGAGACAAAAGAGCCTAAATGTAGCCCAAATATCACCCAGATGTACCCCAAGTATAGCCCAATGACAGAATGTCCCAGAGTGTTCTAAAGAACAACTAGAGCGCTAACAGTCTTACTTATGACAAAAGTATGGCACACCAGAAGCCATCTTGATTGGAAAGAAGTGGTAAGTCTGAAAACACTCAATTTAAAAAGGAACAACATGAGGGGGTTAATTTTGCCATAGAAAGTATGATTAGTGCTTCAGAAAGAAAAATTAGGGATTATTTTGAGTGACTTCTCAAATCCTCTTCTATTTCATTAAAAAAAATTCTGACATGCAGACTGAAACATGCACTTTGAATACCAGCAGCAGACGTCCCTGGTGAGCAGTAGCTTTACTACAGTGATCTAATGTGCAACTAGAGTGCTAACATTCAGAATTTATGGCAAATGTGTGACACATCTGAATGCCTTCTTGATGGAACCAAAGTAAACAAGCATTGAAAATGCAATAGATCTCGCCCTCGTTTAAGTTAAAGCCATTCTGTTTGTAATGAGGTGGCTTTTTAGCTTTGCTTTTATTAGTGTTTTTTCAACTTTCATGTAAATGACATGCATCTGTATGCATATAAGTATATGTATGCATGCATTTATGTTTGTATTTATATAGATATACAGATGATATATGTTTATATATGTATGTATATATATATATATTCACTGAAAAAACCATAGGCTATAGACCATATATAGTTAGGAATTAGCATTTACAAAACCTTGAAAATTCACTGAAAAAACCATAGGTTATAGACCATATATAGTTAGGAATTAGCATTTACAAAACCTTGAAAATTCACTGAAAAAACCATAGGTTATAGACCATATATAGTTAGGAATTCGCATTTACAAAACCTTATTTTACTCACACAAAACCATTGAAATTCCATATATAGTTAGTTGCACTAACTATATATCGCGCACCCGCAATCCACTGCTGATGATGTCACATATTACATCATTCATGACATGGTCAGTGACATCACTGATGACATCACTGATGACATCTCAAATGACATCACTGATGACATCTCAAATGACATCACTGATGACATCACTGATGACATCTCATTTGACATTACTGATCACATCACTGATGATATCATTCATGTGATAATACGATGAACCTCTTCAGACTCTAATATAACCTTAGATACAATCAGTGTAAACAGACACTCACAGACTGTCACTCATCCATGGAGTTACTCACACACCTAGTCAGTCATGCAAAGAATCAATCACACCTCCATTTCTTCAACTATACAGTTATACAAACTTTACTTATTCAAACATATACTAACACATATTTACTCTCTTATACAATCCCTGAAACAAGTTCACAATGATCCATACAGCCACTCACACATTCACTGGCTCTTATGCACAGTTATTTATATATGTCAACTCTCACATGTACTGTGTTTTACATATGTACTTACTTTGACATGTAGCACTGAGATATCCATTCACTCACCAATACACTCATGCACACAGTCAACCGCCCATACAGCTGTTTCCACATGCACTTTTGAAACCATACATCTAGTGAATCAACTGCTCACACATCTATGCACAGAGTCATACACCTCCCAGCCACCCACACACACACTCAGTCTTCCATACAAATACTTGGGCAACCAATCAATAACCCATATAGTTACTCATATAGCTACTTATCAACACATGCAACAGTTTACAGAACAACAGACATAATGATGCACAAATTAAGACAGTTTAGTCACTAACCCATGCACTCAGTGAGACACATTTAATCACTCACTCATACAGTCAGTCATGCACCTACTAAATCCTTCATCCAGACACTTATACATCCACTCATTCTTCAATATGTAAGACATATTTTAACTTTACAGAAACATACAGTCACTGGATGTTGTCATCAGTGATGTCATTTGAGATGTCATCAGTGATGTCATCAGTGATGTCACTGACCATGTCATGAATGATGTAATATGTGACATCATCAGCAGTGGATTGCGGGTGCGCGATATATAGTTAGTGCAACTAACTATATATGGAATTCCAATGGTTTTGTGTGAGTAAAATAAGGTTTTGTAAATGCGAATTCCTAACTATATATGGTCTATAACCTATGGTTTTTTCAGTGAATATATATATATATATATATATATATATATATATATATATATATATATATATATATATGTATATATATATATATATATATATATATATATATAAATATATTACCTACTGGCGGTCGCCAGTAGGTAGTTATAGTTAGGATAATTTTCAATGTTAAATCTCAACATTCTATTTTGAATAACTTTGGCGCCGGTTGACGAATCTGCCTGAAATTTTCAGGAAAATGGTCTCATGGCGGTCCGGTCCTTCCCTGAAAGTTTGGGGGGGATTCGTCAAGCGGGGGCCGAGATAAAAGGGGGGTCCCAAAACGCGTTTTCCCCATGTTAATTTCCATAGGGCGGTCGATTTCACTTTTAGCCCGAACGGCTGAATGGATTTCCACCAAACTTGGCAAAATTGTAGGGACTGGTAGCCCGATGTGCCTTTGCTATGTCTCAAGATATGTGCTCCAGTGGATTTTGAGTAATTTAGGTTCAAAAAAATATATATATCTATAGCCGCGCTCCCGTGCGCGCACGGGAGTGCGCTCCAGGCGCGACACGCGACTTGCGCGCAGGAAGCTGATTGGATCTCAGTTGTCTGTAAACATTCTAAACAGTGCGGAGCGGCCGCCATCTTGTGTCTCGGTAAAATCGAGACACAAGGGGTTTGAAAAAAAAAGGGGCAAATGACCATAAGGGGGAAGAGTAGACCCCCTCTGACCCCCTAGGTTTGATGTAGGGACTAAAATAGGGTCCTGCAGGGCATTAAAATTTTTTTTTCGTTTTGCGCGGGGATATGCGCTCTCCCGTGCGCGCACGGGAGTGCGCTCCAGGCGCGACACGCGACTTGCGCGCAGGAAGCTGATTGGATCATAAGGGGGAAGAGTAGACCCCCTCTGACCCCCTAAATCCAGGACTATATTTATGAAGGCCTTGCGCTGTTAGTTTTGCGCTTCCTGTGCGTCAATTTTTGTGACGCATCAGCGGTGTAAAAAAATGCGCATTGTTATGCAATATTTAAAAAGTGACGCATCTATCTAGATGCGTCACTTTTTAAATATAGTGCAACGAGGTACATTTTATTACACTGCTGGTGTTATGCGTCACTTTTCTGTGCGCACTCCTTATGACGTTCCAGATGTGTCATATTTAATGTATGACGAATCATGTTGCAGATACAATATGGCGCAGAGTTTTAAAAAGTGACCCATGTACCTAGATGCGTCACTTTTTAAAAATAGCGTCAGGTATAATGTATGCAGAGGGGGTGTTCTCCCGCAAAAAGCTTTGTAATAGCGACGCAGTGAAATCTTTGAGATTTCACTGCGTCAGTTTTAGGATGCTGTTGCGTCAAAATCTTGTGCCTGCTTTACAGCAGGTGTTAGACTGAGGCAAGACCTTTCATATGCTGCTTTCCCCATTTGAAAGGACACATTACTGGAGTTGCGTCACTTTTGTGACGCACTCCAGCAATGCGTTACTTGGAATGTCATAAGGAGTGCGCACAGAAAAGTGACGCATTGCACCAGTAGTGTAAAAAAATGTGTTGCGTTGCGTTATATTTAAAAAGTGAGGTATCTAGGTAGATGGGTCACTTTTTAAAATCAAGCGCCACATTATATCTGCGTGAGGTATAATGCATGCAGAGGGGGTGTTCCCCCACAAAAAGCTTTGTAATAGCGACGCAGTGAAATGTTTGAGATTTCACTGCGTCACTTTTAGGATGCTGTTGCATCCTTTAAATATAGTGCAACGAGGCACATTTTATTACACTGCTGGTGTGATGCGTCACTTTTCTGTACACAGTCCTTATGACATTCCAGATGTGTCATATTTAATGTATGACGAATCATGTTGCAAGGAGTTACAGATACGTCAGTATTTCTGACATATGTGTAAACATAAAAGTGATGCGAGGCCGGCGCAAAATTTTGACGCAATAGCATCCTAAAAGTGACGCAGGGAAATCTCATAGATTTCAGTACGTTGTTATTACCAAGCTTTTTGCGAGGGATTGCCCCCTCTGCATACATTATACCTGATGCAGATACAATATGGCGCAGAGTTTTAAAAAGTGACCCATGTACCTAGATGCGTCACTTTTTAAAAAATAGTGTCAGGTATAATGCATGCAGAGGGGGTGTTCCTTGCAAAAAGCTTGGTAATAATGACGCAGTGCGTCACTTTTAGGATGCAGTTGCGCCAAAATCTTGCGCCTGCTTCACAGCAAACCTTTCACATGGTGCTTTTTCCATGTGAAAGGACACATTACTGGAGTTGCGTCACTTTTGTGACGCACTCCTGCAATGCGTTACTTTTGTGTTTAGAGATATGTCAGAAATACTGACATATCTGTAACTCCTTGCGAATTGATTAGTCATATATTAAATATGACATATGTGGAATGTCATAAGGAGTGCGTCCAGATAAGTGACGCATCGCTATTTTCACGTAGCGATGCGTCACTTTTCAGAAATGAGGCCTCCAGTTTATTCACTGTGTCATAAATTTCTTTTCTAACACTCACCTTCTTTCAGTCCTCCTACTTCACTTCCTTTCACCTCTCATACCTTTCTGTTCTTTCTTACTCATTCTCCTTTCAATTATCAATGCACTATATTTCACTTACTCTTCATTTTTTAAGATTATAGCTCTTTGATGAGAATTGGAGGTAGTTCTGAAAAGAACTTTTGGTTTTCTTCTTTTAACTGAAGAGGAACAAAAACAGGGAATAGAAACTGCTCAACAGGAGCAAAAAGAAAAGAAAAAAATTAGGGGTGGGAAGGGCAGTGATGGTTCTCTAATGCCCGAACCATGAGCAGGACACTTTGCTCCCCATAGGTGAGGAGTTGATTGCAGTATCTGCATCTGACGACCCCATGGTTGAATGCAGGTTGGATGTTTGCTACCTGCCCCTGAGATTGTTCTCTTCCAGAAGAAGTTGCTCCTCCTGTTGATGTAGAGGCCCCACCTCTGGGAACCTCCTGTGCCAGAGCCCTGACACTTTCTCGGGCAAAATTCTGGGGGTGCCTGGTCTCCACATGGCGAATCATGGTGAAGTTGCCAAAAGAGTATTTTTTTGGGGGGTTACCCCGTGACAGGACCTTTTTGCAGATCCTGCACTCTACTTTTGGTGCATTCACCTTCTTCTGGTCTGCTGGAAATTTAAAGAATTTCCAGATGAAATGTCCCTTCACCTTTGGGGTAGGTGGCTCTTCATCAATGAAGTCATCTTCACTGCTGGATGATCTGGCAGCCATGATGAATCCAGGAATATGGAGCAGCAAAAAAGGCAGGTCTTTCAGTCACAAAAGTGAAAGAAGAAGTGAAGGAAATGGGTGGGGATTTCATTCATTGTAAAAAAAAACTGTTAGCAACCAATGAAAAGTGTTATTTTAGGGTCACATGACCTGACGCGCTTACGATGCGCGCTCGGGTGCACTTCCGGGTGCGTTTACGCAGCGCGATCGTAGGCGCTTCCGGGGCGCACACGTGGCGCGATCGTAGGCGCTTTTGCGTGCGTTTAGGCGCCGCGCACGTATGCGCTTCCGAGGGCACGTACGTTGCGCGCCGAAGTGACGTCATCAATCTTTAATAGAAATGCATAATCATTTTCCATATTAAAAAAAACAAATTTTATTTGTATGGTACGAAATGTTTTGCATTATTATTAACTTTTCATTCATATTTTTTTTTCACGAACGACAGTTGCGCTCTGGGTGCGCTTTCAGATGAGCTCTCGGAGAAGCTTACAGGAGAGCTTAGCTGAAAGCTTCCCGGAGCGCGCACCCAGAGCGCAAAAAAAAAAAATTATAAAAAAAATGAATACTTAAAAAAAACAGCAAATTGTAAAAAAAAAAAAGGTTAGAAACTCGATATACAAAGGAATTAGCATTTAAAAAACCTATGAAATACAATGAAAAAACCATAGGTTTCACACCAGTTATAGTTAGGAATTAGCATTTAAAAAACCTTTGAAATTCACTGAAAAAACCATAGGTTTCACACCAGTTATAGTTAGGAATTAGCATTTAAAAAACCTATTAAATTCACTGAAAAAACCATAGGTTTCACACCAGTTATAGTTAGCTGGAAATTTTACTGATATAAAACCATTGAAATTCCCACGTTATAGTTAGTCGGACTCACTATAACTTGCGCGTGCAATGCACTGCTGATGACGTCACATATTACATCACTCATGACATGGTCAGTGACATCACTCATGACATCACTGATGACACCATCCAGTGAATATGTGTCTTTCTGAAAAATAAATATTAGTGAGTTATGTTTAAATATTTAAATACATATATTAGTGTTTCACTTTGTGTATAAGTGGCTACATGTGTTGATAAGTAGCTACATGCGTATGTATATGGGTTATTTGATATTTTTATTAGTATTAGTATGAGTGTCTATATGGTTTGGTGGAGGTATTACTTAGCACATAGATGCATGAGTGACTGACTCTTTGTTTGTATGTGTTTTGAAGACAGCATATGTACAGGACTGTATGGGTGGATGAGTGTCTATATGTGTTTGTTAGTGAGTGAATGACTGTCTCACTAGTGTCTTTATCAGTAACTACATATGTTTTAATCTAGTATATATGAATATTGATGTATATAAGTGAGTATATGTGAGAGTAAGAGATTGTAAGATTTCCTGTTTAAATAAGTATGTGTTTCTATAAGTGATTGTTTAAGAGAATAAATATGTGTAATTTTCAATAGAAGTAAGGTGGAAGTGTGTGTATAACTCTATTTTCAAATAAATGGTTGTTCAATAGTTTATTTGCACGTGTGAATATGTGTGTGAGTAACTTTTGGATGAATGTCGGTGTGTAACAGAATGTATAGGTGTATCTCTTCATATGATGAGTGAGTATATGTATGAGTGACTATATAGAACTGTTGGTGAATGAGTGGATGAGTATATAGATAGTGGAAGTACAGAATTGCTTGTTGTAACTGATATAGGTATGTCCATTTTTTAAAAATTTCAGTTTCTATTTTTGAATATGTGTCTCAAGGGTTACTTTACACTGAGAGGAGGTCTGTCACTGTGTCACAAGGATGGTGTCATCAGTGATGTCATGAGTGATGTCACTGACCATGTCATGAGTGATGTAATATGTGACGTCATCAGCAGTGCATTGCACGCGCAAGTTATAGTGAGTCCGACTAACTATAACGTGGGAATTTCAATGGTTTTATATCAGTAAAATTTCCAGCTAACTATAACTGGTGTGAAACCTATGGTTTTTTCAGTGAATTTAATAGGTTTTTTAAATGCTAATTCCTAACTATAACTGGTGTGAAACCTATGGTTTTTTCAGTGAATATATATATATATATATATTCACAGAAAAAACCATAGGTTATAGTGGATATATAGTTAGGAATTTGCATTTAGAAAACCTTGAAAATTCAATGAAAAAACCATTGGTTTTAGGCCATATATAGTTAGGAATTAGCATTTACAAAACCTTATTTTACTCGCATAAAACCATTGAAATTCCATATATAGTTAGAAGCGCTAACTATATATCGCGCACCCGCAATCCACTGCTGATGATGTCACATATTACATCATTCATGACATGGTCAGTGACATCACTGATGACATCACTGATGACATCTCAAATGACATCACTGATGACATCACTGATCACAACATCCAGTGATTGTATGTGTCTGTAAAGTTTAAATATGTTTCACATATTGAAGAATGAGTGGATGTATAAGTGTCTGGATGAAGAATTTAGTAGGTGCATGACTGACTGTATGAGTGAGTGATTAAATGTGTCTCACTGAGTGCATGGGTTAGTGACTAAACTGTC
Source organism: Lissotriton vulgaris (assembly GCF_964263255.1). NCBI lineage: Eukaryota > Metazoa > Chordata > Amphibia > Caudata > Salamandridae > Lissotriton > Lissotriton vulgaris. The sequence goes on along the minus strand of NW_028255448.1, from coordinate 123,193 downwards.
TTAATTTGTGCATCAGTATGTTTGTTGTTGTGTAAGCTGCTGCATGTGTTGATCAGTAGCTATAAGAGTGGCCATATGGGTTATTGATTGGTTGCCCAAGTATTTGAATGGGAGGCTGAGTGTGTGTGTGGGTGGCTGGGAGGTGTGTGACTCTGTGCATAGATGTGTAAGCAGTTGATTCACTAGGAGTATGAGTTCAAGAGTGCATGTGGAAACAGCTATATGGGCGGTTGACTATGCATGGGTGTGTTGGTGAGTGAATGGATTTCTCATTGCTACATGTGCAAGTAAGTACGTATGTAAAACACAATACATGTGAGAGTTGAGATATATAAATAACTGAACATAAGAGCCAGTGAATGTGTGAGTGGCTGTATCGATCACTGTGAGCTTGTATCAGGGATTATATAAGAGAATAAATATGTGTTATTATATGTTTGAATAAGTAAGATGTGTATAACTTTATAGTTGAGGAAATGGAGGTGTGATTGATTCTTTGCATGACTGACTAGGTGTGTGAGTAACTCCATGGATGAGTGACAGTCTGTGAGTGTCTGTTTATACTGAGTGTATGTAAGGTTATATTAGAGTCTGAAGAGGTTCATTGTATTATCACATAAGTGATGTGATCAGTGATGACAAATGAGATGTCATCAGTGATGTCATTTGAGTTGTCATCAGTGATGTCATCAGTGATGTCATTTGAGATGTCATCAGTGATGTCATTTGAGTTGTCATCAGTGATGTCATTTGAGATGTCATCAGTGATGTCATCAGTGATGTCACTGACCATGTCATGAATGATGTAATATGTGACATCATCAGCAGTGGATTGCGGGTGCGCGATATATAGTTAGCGCTTCTAACTATATATGGAATTTCAATGGTTTTATGCGAGTAAAATAAGGTTTTGTAAATGCTAATTCCTAACTATATATGGCCTAAAACCAATGGTTTTTTCATAGAATTTTCAAGGTTTTCTAAATGCAAATTCCTAACTATATATCCACTATAACCTATGGTTTTTTCTGTGAATTTCATTGGTTTTTTAATAGCAAATATGAAAAGCTTTAAAATGTCAAGTACGTGATAGATAAAAACATTTTCGTATTTATGCACGCTGATGTGCTTTGAACGCTGCACCCCCCCCCTCCCCTCTTTTGTCTTAGTAGTACTCTCTCTTTGCAGATACTGAAGGGTAGTTAACGCAGGCCTTTACCACCGTTGTAATCCGTCGTGCCTCCTTGTCTCTCCATTTGATTGATTGTTGTCCAAGCATTTACTGTTTTAGAATTGGTTCTCTTTGGATCATTCTCTATTTACAAACAAGCACAAAGTCGCAATACTCTGTTTAGTCTTTGCAGATAGTGAAAAATCGTGTAAAAAAATAAAAGTAATCGAGCAAAATCAGTAGGCCACTAATTGGATTTCTTTTTGACCTCGCTAAAATAGAAATATTAGGAACAACCCTTCATGAGAAATACGAAAATAGTGAGATGAACTGAGCTCCACACCATGAGGGCTGCAAGACAGCTCGGCTCCATCACCCATCCCGCACAAAATAACGACAAACCCTATGCAAATATTAAAAATATAGACAACACACCAGCAAAGAAACAGGGTAAAACATTTTATTAAAAAACTATTTACATAACGTTGGTTTATAAGATGATGTCAGTAGTGGACCGATGTGTGAATAGATCGAAAACAGCACAAGGCTCCAAGATCCGGATGGCAAGCTCCTGGATCTTGGGTGCCATAGTTTAGAGTTCTGAATTTCAGCCTTTTTCAATGCCTGTGCTTTGTTGAATCAAAATGGCGGCTTGACACAAAGCTGACTCAAGCGTTGCTACTGATGCTATGCAGACCAAAACTGGTTTTCAGTTTGTACATTTTTCTAGATTTTTCAATCCAAGTTTGGTTGACTTTGTAGAACGATGGCTTCAGATTTTCAACATACGGTGTGGTGGCGCTGACTGGGAGGGGGCGCTTCGCTCCTGCCCCCTCCCCAAGTAAGATTTTCATACGTGAAAGTACGTTAATGGTTTTGGTCCCTGAGATGCTTCGATGTCACTACCATTCTCAAATAGCATAAGTTCTGGATGTTGGGTGCCATAGTTAAGAGTTCTGAGCAGTGCTTGTAACACTGTCTGAAGCTTATTTCCACCTACTGCAGCTTCACTATTCTCAAAGTAAGTGAGTGTCGTTTGTGGACCTGACTGCATTAGAAAACAATGTGATATGTTACCTTCCTAAACAGCTTGACGGAGGCCCCTGAGGGGCGGTGTGATGGCCATGGACTCGGAGAATACGCTTGGCTCCGACACCCTCCCCAAGTCTTATAGCACTGGTGTAGCCTGAGATCGCCCCCGACATAGGCGGCCGGCTCCCGGGGTCCGGCGGAACTTTTTGCCTTTTGATGACTCTTCAATTCTGGACCTTGTCCCACAATCCGTTTGACCTGAAGACAAGCTGTAGTGGGGCGCCCCTTTATCGTTTTAGTTGCCATTCCGCCCGCTTTTGCTACACTGTGCCTCTTCCGCCATTCAGCTGTTTACCGCCCGCTCTTGCGACTACAGCGTCTCGCTCACCATGTAGTTGAGATGCGCCCGCTCTTGCGCTGCAGCGATAGGCGGCTGCCACAGGACTCTCAAAATGGCGGCCGGCTCTTCGGTTTTGGGCCTGGTCCACTAAAATGGCCCTGGGACACCTTGGAACTCGGACGCTTGTCTGCTAGGGCTTGGGTCCCATTCTCGAAAAGCGTCCCCTCAGCCGTGAAGATTCTACAAAAGTCTTGGGGGCCTCCGACTCCCGCAGGCTTCTGGTGGGGAGCGGCTGCCATGATTGCTCGTGGAATGGCCACGACGGAGCTACGAGATGGTAGTGGTCTCATGCTGACGCCAGCTTTAGTCTGAAACATCCAGAAACACTATAGACTACCAATTCGATCAGTTCCGGTAGCGCCCCAACATGACCCGGAAGAGAAGAACTTGCCCTCCCCTCTTTGACTGATGGTTCTTGTTGCCTGTCCCCTCTGTTGTCATTTAACAGAACTTTTTGGACTGCTGAAAGGGGTTGTGTTCTGAACGCTGGTTGGTGGAGACATTTAGACTATATTCTTGACCTACGTTGTCGCGTAATGCGTTTTATGACACGCCGCGTTAGCGCACCCGGAAGTGATCCGAGGCGCGGCGCGCAGCGCGTAACGTAAGCATAACAGGTCATGTGACTTGTTAATAAAACTTTTCATTGGTTCATTTTACTTTTGTTAATTTAATGATGAAAAGCTTGGTCATATGACCTAAAAATTACGCTTTTTATTATTTTCGAACAATATTTTTTTTTCAAACATATGTTATAATATTCCAGGCTAATGTACTTTCCCGGAAAATTTACAACTGTCTTGCAAGTAAAATATATTCCTTTTTCGAGAAAAAGGGCGTTTCTTCCTTCCATGACGGAGCCGTTGAGTAAAAGAGATTCGGCCTGCTGTCTTAGTCGCCGATACGCCTGATTATCAGATTCTTATCGATCACTTTATGTTGCAGACATGAAAAACACAACTGCCCTTGACCATTTATCTTTACTGCGTTCCTACATATTATACCTTTTATCCGTCATGTAATTGGACTGCTTTATTTCACTTGCCTTTTACTGATTCGAAAACAGTCACTAAAAGTAAAAACTTTACAAATGTAAATACTACTACCGTGTTTTGTTTTAAAAACCTTTATTGTGAAAATGTCAGTATACAAATACGGGCCTATAACCACGTGGGCCGGCCACGGAGCAAACTAAAATCGTATATGATGAGGAGACATTTACATTGTAGAAGAACGTAACGAGCGGGCCATTAGGTGACAAGAACAAAGGTGTCTAACAGTTGCGGAATCGGTGGACGTACATTTTGTAATTAAAATACGACAGGGCCACTTACAATAACATTTTCTAGATATACATTTGCGGGCAAGGAGTTACGAGTCCCATTTATACCGGCGCCATTTTGGGCGAGGCCGGGCAGGTCCAAGATATAGTCAAAATGTATCCACCAACCATCGGCCAGACCAGAACCCCTTTCGGCCCTTTATGCTACAAGATGGTGTCTTCCATTCAGAAAATATTGGTGGCAGCATTTTGAAAGGAAACAGAAACAGCCGTTCTCCTAGTGAGTTTCACATTGTTACATTTAGGAAGAATGTTGAAGAGTAGTATGTGGAAAATCTGAAGCCATTTTTCTACAAACTCTCAATCAGACTTGGATGGAAAAAAAAAACCTGAAGAATGTACAAACTGAAAACCAATTTTTGTCTGTATAGCACCAACAGTAACGCTTGAGTCAGCTTTGTGTCAAGCCGCCATTTTCATTCAATCAATAGCGTCCCCCTGCACACATTCAGGGACCTGGTCGTGTCTTCAGATGAAACGGATTGTAGGAAAAGAAGCAGAAAGGAAAAGGCAAAAAGTTCCGCCGGACCTCGGGAGCCGGCCGCCTATGTCATGTGCGACCTTTGGCCACACAAGGGCAATAGTGAAGCTGCAGCAGATGCAAATAAGCTTCAGACAATCTTACAAGCACTGCTCAGAAATCTCAACTGAGGCACTCAACATCCAGGACTTGCCATTCGAATCTTGGCGCCTTGTGCTGGTTCCGACCTATTCACACATCGGTCCTGGATCTCGGCGCGTTCGACTCACTGTACCGCAACAGTGACCGCAATTCAGCTGGACAAGCCGCCATTTTCATTCACTCAATAGCGTCCCCCTACACACATTCAGGGACCTGGTCGTGTCTTCAGATGAAACGGATTGTAGGAAAAGAAGCAGAAAGGAAAAGGAAAAAAGTTCCGCTGAACACCACCTTGGGCAATAGTGAAGCTGCAAAAGGTGCAAATGAGCTTTAGACAGTCTTCAACTTACTCTGATTCTTATAATAAACTTCAGATAGTCTTACAAGCACTGCTCAGAACTCTCAACTGAGGCACTCAACATCCAGGACTTGCCATTCGGATCTTGGCGCCTTGTGCTGGTTCCGACCTATTCACACATCGGTCCACTACTGACATCACCTCATAAGCCAACGGGACACCCCACGCCGACTTTCGGCGCAGCATTGTAGGATGGCCACACCAGTGCGGCAACTTGCTGGACACAACATCGGGGCCATCCAGATCTCGGCGCGTTCGACTCACTGTACCGCAACAGTGACCGCAACTCAGCTGGACACGCCGTCTTTCGGCGCAGCATTGTAGGATGGCCACACCAGTGCGGCAATTTGCTGGACACCACCTCGGTGCCATCCGGATCTCGGCGCGTTCGAGTCACTGTACCGCAACAGTGACCGCAATTCAGCTGGACACGCCGTCTTTCGGCGCAGCATTGTAGGATGGCCACACCAGTGCGGCAATTTGCTGGACACCACCTCGGTGCCATCCGGATCTCGGCGCGTTCGAGTCACTGTACCGCAACAGTGACCGCAATTCAGCTGGACACGCCGTCTTTCGGCGCAGCATTGTAGGATGGCCACACCAGTGCGGCAATTTGCTGGACACCACCTCGGTGCCATCCGGATCTCGGCGCGTTCGAGTCACTGTACCGCAACAGTGACCGCAACTCAGCTGGACACGCCGTCTTTCGGCGCAGCATTGTAGGATGGCCACACCAGTGCGGCAATTTGCTGGACACCACCTCGGTACCATCCGGATCTCGGCCCGTTGTGCTGCCTTCGGCCTATTCGCACATCGGTCCGCTACTGACGCCGCCTCACGTGCCAACGGATTTTCTACGCTTTTTGTAGCCCTATGCCGCATAACAGGTCATGTGACTTGTTTATAAAACTTTTCATTGGTTCATTTTACTTTTGGTTTCCTAAAGATGGAAGGCTTGGTCATATGACCTAAAAATAACACTTTTCATTGGTTTAGAACATTTTTTTTTCCCAAACGATGAAAGCCCCACCTTGTTTCTGGATCATTCAGACTGAAGCTGGCGTCAGCATGAGAGCACCACCATCTCGTGGCTCCGTCGTGGTCATTCCGCGAGCAATCATGGCAGCCGCTCCCCACCGGAAGCCTGCGGGAGTCGGGGGCCCCCAAGACTTTTATACAATCTTCACGGCTGAGGGGACGCTTTTCGAGAATGGAGCCCAAGCCCTAGCAGGCAAGCGTCCGAGTTCCAAAGTGTCCCAGGACCATTTCAGTGGACCAGGCCTAAAACCGAGGAGCTGTCCGCCATTTTAAGAGCCATGTGGCAGCCGCCTATCGCTGCACTGCAAGAGTGGGAGCAACTCAACAACATGGTGAGCGAGACGCTGTGGCCGCAAGAGCGAGCGCAACTCAGCTAGATGGCCGCCACCTGGGGAGGCCCGTTCACGCCGGCTCCCCCACGCCCCCCCCCGGGCCGCCGCACGCCAATTTTCGGAGCAGCATTGTAGGATACCAAAACCAGTGCGGCAGTTTACTGGACATCACCTGGGTGCCTGTCGTACATGTTGTGTCAGCCATGTGACACTGGACACAGACCGCTACTGACGAGGCCTCCCCCCGCACCACCCGGGACGCCCCACGCTGTTTTTCTGTGCTGCATTGTAGGATCCCTAAACCAGTGCGGCACCCAGGCGACATCACCTGGGTGCCGTCCAGAACTCTGCACGTTGTGCTGCCTTGGGACTATTCGCACAACAGACCGCTACTGACGAGGCCTCCCCCCGCCCCACCCGGGACGCCCCACGCCAATTTTCGGAGCAGCATTGTAGGATCCCTAAACCAGTGCGGCACCCAGGCGACATCACCTGGGTGCCGTCCAGAACTCTGCACGTTGTGCTGCCTTGGGACTATTCGCACAAAAGACAGCTTCTAACCATTGCTGCTTTTTGTGTTGAGAAATGTTTAAATGTTTTTAGTTTTTGTTCCGTTCGTTAAAGTTAGTAGTTAATAAAGTTTTATAACCTTACTTTGTTGGAGTGTTATCTATTTTTTTTAAAACGGGTGAATGGGGCCTTGAATCGGGTTATTGTCATGTGTGGGCTTTGGAAGTGTGCTGCTGCAGGATCGGACATTTCAAACTCAAATGCACGTTCTTTTTCTTACCTTTCCGAAGCATGGAGCGCAATAGCAGGCAGAGAAAGGGTGATGCACGTGTTGAACACTACCTGACCTGGCAAGTTGCTGGCAGTGCCCCCCCGCCCGCTCCTGAAAGAGGGCACACACACACCGCCGCCCCGAGTACTTCACAAATCTTTAAAAGACCATGCGCTTGTTCATGAGGCTTAAATGGTTTATCACCTCTTCTAGAACCCCTGCATCGACCCTCTGACGTTTCATGGAAAAATTACCATGTAACACAATACCAAGCCCTGTCAGCTGAAACCCCCAAGGAATCGTGGGGCATATTATCAAGGGGGTTTATCTCCGCTTTTTTGGCTTTAAAAGCCATGAAAGCGGAGATAAAATTATTTCCCTATTACCAAGCTGTCGCTAACACCAGTTAGTGACAGCTAAAAGGAGATAGCGACCATCTTGGGCCCCGCTTTGCATGTCAGTGATACTTATCACTAATGACATGCAAAGTGGCGTGCCAAGATGTTAGCGACTGGAAACAGTCCCTAACATCGCTACCTTCTATTACCAACTTTTGGAGATATTCGCGCTAAGCGCGAATATCTCCAAAATCTAACACCTGCCCTGAGCAGTTCTTAGCCATGTTACCCAATGGGAGGTGGATAACATGGCTAAGAGCATTAGATCGATAATACATGAATATCGCTGACTTTTCACCTGCCCTGAGCAGTTCTTAGCCATGTTATCCAATGGGAGGTGGATAACATTGCTAAGAGCATTAGATCGATAATACATGAATATCGCTGACTTTTCTGCGATAATAGCAAGGTTTATCTGCGATAAAAATCGCCGATGTGCGGCGATAATTTTTGTCTCTAAACAAGTTAGAGACAAAAATTATCGCTAGTTGTTCGTAATATGCCCCCGGGTTTTTGCTTGCAGAAATCGGGAGGCGGGAGACTAGCACTGAAATCAGTACTCACACGCCTGAATCAGGAGGATTGGCATGTCTGAATTCTCTACAGCTGGGGCCATAAACTACATCCGCAGGGTTAGGTGATAGCCTGGGACCAGCCTGGCATCTAAAATGGCTGCCGTGCACGACAAAATTGTGGCATTCGAAAAAAGGCAAGATGGCGCAGCCGCTGGAAGAGATGTATCAACATATATCAGCCTCCTCAGCCACCCTCAGGAAACATAGGGGATTAGGATACGTCTCCCGCACCCCCTTATACCTAGTACTTTAATTAACGAAGCACAAAATGGCGAATTCCCGTTTCGCTACCAGTTTGCGGCCCAGTTCGCGGCCCGTGAAGCACTTCTACCGTGAAAAATCATTTTTTTTTTATTTTCCCCACGGGACCCTTTAATAACCCCAACAACATTCCTAGGGGGTCAAGAGGGGGATACCTTGCCCCCTTTCATTAAATTCCCCCTTAGTTTTTCACCTTTTCTTCTCCCTCGATCCTACCGAGAGACAAGATGGCGGCCGCTCCGGACTGTCACGCAGCAAAAAAAAAAAAAAGCTCACGCACAGCCGCTGGAAGAGATGTATCAACATATATCAGCCTCCTCAGCCACCCTCAGGAAACATAGGGGATTAGGATACGTCTCCCGCACCCACTTATAACTAGTAATTTAATTAACGAAGCACAAAATGGCGAATTCCCGTTTCGCTACCAGTTCGTGGCCGCGCTTCTACCGTGAAAAATCATTTTTTTTTTATTTTCCCCACGGGACCCTTTAATAACCCCAACAACATTCCTAGGGGGTCAAGAGGGGGATACCTTGCCCCCTTTCATTAAATTCCCCTTTCGTTTTCCACCTCTTCTTCTCTCTCGATCCTACCGAGAGACAAGATGGCGTCCGCTCCGGACTGTTTAGAATGTTGACAGACACCGGAGAGCCAATCAGCTTTCTGCGCACAAAGTTCCGATAAGCGAAAAGTAAGCGGACTGGATCGCTGCCTGGAGCGCTGTTACAGATATATATCTTGGTTTGAACGTTAATTTCTCAAAAACTACTGGAGCACATATATTGAGACCTAGCAAAGGCACATCGGGCTAACAGTCCCTACAATTTTGCCAAGTTTCGTGCAAATCCATTCAGCCGTTCGAGCTAAAAGTGAGTCCAACCGCCCTATGGAAAAATGAATGGAAAAAACGCGTTTTGGGACCCCCCTTTTTTCTCAGCCCCCCCTTGACGAAACCCCCCTAAATTTTCAGGGGCTGCTCAGAATCAAAATGTGCCATTTTCCTGAAAATTTCAGCCGATTCCGTCCACAAACGCCAAAGTTATTAGACATAGAATTTTCAAAAGTCCCATAGAGAAAAAATTCTAACTATATATACCTACTGGCGATAGCCAGTAGGTAATATATATAGATATATATATATATATATATATATATATATATATATATATATATATATATATATATATATTCACTGAAAAAAAACATAGGTTTCAGGTCATATATAGTTAGGAATTAGCATTTAAAAAACCTTGCAAATTCATTGAAAAAACCATAGATTTCAGGTCATATATAGTTAGGAATTAGCATTTAAAAAACCATTGAAATTGCTCCTATATAGTAAGCTGTACTAACTATATTTCGCGCACCCGCAATCCACTGCTGATGATGTCACATATTACATCATTCATGACATGGTCAGTGACATCACTGATCACATCACTGATGATATCATTCATGTGATAATACGATGCACCTCTTCACACTCTAATATAACCTTGGATACACCCAGTGATAAACACAGACTACCATTCTTGAAACCATTGACACACCAATACCAGTTACTACATATGCACACACTGATTGCTAGGTCTACACACACATCCAATCATTCACCCATAGAATCACTCATACATACAGTCACTCATCAATACAGCACTATCATCTGCACTCAAACACCTATACAGACACTCACACTCTGCCACTCATCCATGGAGTTACTCGCACATCTAGTCAGCCATGCAAAGAATCAATCACACTTTAATTTCCTCAACTATACAGTTATACACACAACACCTTACTTATTCAAACATATACTAACACATACTTACTTTGTTATACAATTACTGATACAAGTACACAATGATCCATACTGCCACTCGCACAATCAGTGGCTCTTATGTATAGTCATTTATATATGCCAGCTACCCACACACACACACACTCAGTCTCCCATACAAATACTCGGGCAACCAATCAATAACACATATAGCCACTCATATAGCTACTGATCAACACATGCAGTAGCTTACACAACAACAGACACACTGATGCACAGATTCAGACAGTTTAGTCACTAACCCATGCATTCAGCACGTAACCTGGGCTATCAGTTCGATGACTCACTCTCGTGCAAAGCACAAGTCAACAAGGTCACCTCTGCCTGCTTCGTGAAGCTGCGCATGATTAAGAAGATTCTTCCTTACCTCCCCTTGGACGCCCGCCGAACTGTCACTCAGGCCCTCATTACCTCTCACCTAGACTACGCCAACAGCTTATATGCCGGTGCCCCACAATATCTGATCGATCGACTTCAGATCGTTCAGAATGCGGCTGCCAGACTGATAGGAAATATCCCCTACCGTCAGTCGGTTGCCGCCTAACGCAAAGAGCTCCACTGGCTCCCCATCGCAAGCCGCATCCAATTTAAGATCCTCACCCTTGCCTTCCGAGCTATCAACGGCCTTGGATCTAGCTACCTGAAAAAGCGAGTGTCTATCTCTCAATCTGTCAGATCTCTAAGATCTAACAACCTGCGCCTCCTGACTGCTCCTCGCTTTCGACGTTCCAGAATGGGCGGCAGAGGGTTCAGCGTAATCACTGCCAAACTATGGAACTGCCTCCCTCTCGACCTCAGGTTCTGTCCATCTGAATCCATCTTCCGTGCTAAACTAAAAACCTGGCTGTTCTCCAAATTATGATCCCTGTCTTGTAATAAGCTCGTTCCACTCCTCCTTCTCTGAGGTTCCGTTTCTAGCGCCGGGACACCCCTCCGGGGGTAGCTGCGCGCTGTATAAACTACTTAAATAAATAAATAAATTCAGTAAGACACATTTATTCACTCACTCATACATTCAGTCATGTACCTACTAAATCTTTCATCCAGACACTTAAAATTAACTCATTCTTCAATATGTAAAACATATTTACACTTTACAGAATCACACAGTCACTGGATGATGTCATCAGTGATGTCATCAGTGATGTCATTTGAGATGTCATCAGTGATGTCATCAGTGATGTCACTGACCATGTCATGAATGATGTAATATGTGACATCATCAGCAGTGGATTGCGGGTGCGCGAAATATAGCTAGTACAACTAACTATATAGGAGCAATTTCAATGGTTTTTTAAATGCTAATTCCTAACTTTGTATGACCTGAAACCTATGGTTTTTTCAATGAATTTGCAAGGTTTTTTAAATGCTAATTCCTAACTATATATGACCTGAAACCCATGGTTTTTTCAATGAATTTGCAAGGTTTTTTAAATGCTAATACCTAACTATATATGACCTGAAACCTATGGTTTTTTCAGTGAATTTGCAAGGTTTTTTAATGCTAATACCTAACTTTATATGACCTGAAACCTATTTTTTTTAGTGAATTTACAAGGTTTTTTCTAATGCTAATACCTAACTATGTAAGGCTTGAAACCTATGGTTTATTCAGTGAATATATATATTTAATATAATATATATATAATTTTTATTTTCAAGTTCTTTTTTTGTATGATTACAGGGGCCGCGCACCGTGAGCGCTCCGTAAACACACCGTAAACGCTCTGAGCTCTTACCCCGACAAATTTTTTACGTTTCTAAAACATAATATCTACGTTTTTAACGTAGATTTTAAAAGTAGACAATATCTGCTTAAATGTAGAAAATGTTTTTTAAAAACCTTTAACAACAGTGTATTACTTTTTTGAATAGTAACAAATCTCGCGAGGGTACGTCGCATTTGCACGCAACGTAAGAGCACCATCCGCGCACCGTAAAAGCTTCAAGCTCTTACCCCCGAAAGTTTTATAAACTTGAAATCGTTATATCTACGTATTCATTGCACAATATAAAAGCACACATTATCCGGGATAATAGAGAACATGTTAGTTTAAAATTTTAAAGACCATATATAACTTTAGGCAATTATAAATCTCGCAAGGGTGCGTAATACGTAAACGCATCGTAAGATGACGTCAGCGCTCCGTAAATAGAGCGTAAACGCACTGTAAGCTTACGTAAATGCTCCGTAAACGCAATGTAAGCGCTCCGTAAGCTTACGTCCAACCATGTGACCTTAAAATAAAAGATTTAATTGGTTTATAATACTTCCTACTCCAATTGTTAAAGACCCCTCCCATGTTCATCATTCTTCTTTGGCTTTCAGAGAAGCGACACCTTTTTTCTACAGCTCCTAGCTACAGAAAAATACTTCCAAATGGCTGAACATCCAGACTCAGACCATTCTTCTAATGAAGACTTTGTTGAAGAGGACCCTCACCCAAGTAAGAAGAAGGAATCCATAGTCTGGAAATTTTTCAGCTTTCCAGAACATCAAAAGAAGGTAAATGCACCACTGGTCACCTGCAAGATCTGTGACACAGTGTTATCAAGAGGAAATCCAAATAAGAAATATTCATTTGGAAGCCACAGCATGGAACGCCATGTAAAAAATATACACCCCAACAATCGGAGTAGAGCTGTGGTGCAAAGGTCTCAGGAGGAGGACTCTTCTCCTAGTACAACTACAGCAACAACCGGAGTACCACCATGCCATCTTCAATGGTGGTGAACATTCAGCCAAAACTGAAAACTTTAATGATGCAATGCATACATTGCAGTAAATTAGTAGCCTTCGGACAACAGTCCATTGAAGTAATTTTACAGAAGAACAGGAACCACAGATGCAGCAAATAATTTTTTTCTTTCAATTTCATAGTTTGTTCCTGTTGAACAATTATTTTGTGTAAAAAGTTCATTTTTCTACGTTTTTCAAGCAAAACAAACAAAAAAACAGTTCTTTTTAGAACTACCTCTTCTGGTTAAAGAAAGAACTACATTTCTATGTTTGTATGTAAAAGTTTGTCATAGTGAATGTCAAAGTGCAAAACTATAAGGATGTGGTACAGCATAAACTTATAAGGTGTTTACCTATACTATACTGTACTACTTCCAAAGCACTGAAATGTAACATACGTATATAAATATGTTACAAATCAATGTGCCAGATGTATGTAATCTCGATTTACCTACTCATAAATACCGAAGGCCCGATATAGGTAATCCCAGATTACCACTTCTTAAATACCAAATCATACCAATTCGGTATTTAAGAACTGGCAATGGGGATGTAGGTATTTTTACCAAATTAATTACCAATTCGGTAAAATTCAGTAAATACCTATTCGATAATTACCAAATCTGTATTTGCCATTAATTCCTATGGACTTTGAAACCCATAGGAATCAATGGCAAATATCGATTCGGTAATTACCGAATCAGTAAATACCGAATCCTGCCAGGGGGAACAGGGTGTCACTTTGACACCCTGTAGCACCCCTGTTTTTGGCTTGTGTGCAATGTGATACACATACAAGCCCTTAGAGCATGTATGTGTGCCACATGGCACAGGTGTACATGCACAGATGTGCATGTACACAGGAATTCCTTATTTACCACCCAATTGTATTGGGTGGTAAATAACGAATTCTTAGACACCTCTAGCACTGTCAAGAGTGCTACCTACATTAGAATTGACAGATTTGGTACTTTTACCGAGTCTGTATTTACCGATTCGGTAATTTTACCGATTCGGTAAATACAGAATCGGTAAAAATACCAAATCTGTAAATAAATGCCTCCTACATAGGAAAAGGCATTTACCGGTCAGCAACGGCCAAATTCAGCCATTACCGACCGGTAAATGCCTACCAACATCGCGTCCCAAATCATACCATTTCAATATTTAAGAGTAAGTAAATGGGATGTAGGTAATTTGTCTTTTAAAATTTCCGAATCTGTTTAATTCAGTCATTTTACCGAATCGGTATTTACCAATTCGGTAATTGCTATTCCTATGGGCCTTGAGGCCAATAGGAATCAATGGCAATTACTGAATCAGTAAATACCGATTCGGTAAAATTACCGAATTGTCAAAGGGAACAGGTTGTCACTTTGACAGCCTGTTGCACCCCTGATTCTGACTTGTGTGCCATGTCACACACATACATGGTCTTACGACATGTATGCCTGCCACATGGCACAAATGTACATGCTCAGATGTGCATGTACACAGCAATTCATTTTTTACACCCGAAAGTTTTATCGTTATATCTACATATTCATTGTACAAAATAAAAGTACACATTATCTGGGATAATAAAGAACATGTTTATTTTAATTTTTAAACAACATATATAACTTTATTTAAGCAACTTTTAAACAACATTTATAACTTTATGTAAGCAACTTTTAAAAAACATATATAACTTTATTTAAGCAATTACAAATCTTGTAAGGGTGCATACCAAACAGTTCTTTTTACAACTACCTCTACTGGTTAAAAAAAGAACTACATTTTTATGTTTGTATGTAAAAGTTTGTCATACTGAATGTTAAAGTGCAAAACTATAAGGAGGTGGTACAGCATAAACCTATAAGATGTTTACCGATAGTATATTGTACTACTTCCAAAACACTGAAATGTAACATATGTATATAAATATGTTACAACTCAATAGGCCAAATGTACGTAATCTCGATTTACCTACTCATAAATACCAAATCATACCACTTCAATATTTAAGAGTAGGTAATTTGGATGTAGGTAATTTCTCTTTTGAAATTACAAAATCTGTATAATTCAGTCATTTTACCGAATCGGTATTTACCGATTTGGCAATTGCCATTGAATCCTAGAAGTCTTGAGGCCAATAGGAATCAATGGCAATTACCAAATCAGTAAATACCGAATCAATAAAATTACTGAATTGACAAGGGAGACAGGTTGTCACTTTGACAGCCTGTTGCACCCCTGATTCTGACTTGTGTGCCATGTCAGACACATACATGGTCTTACGACATGTATGTGTGCCACATGGCACAAATGTACATGCACAGATATGCATGTACACAGGAATTTATTATTTACCTCCGAATGTTTTATAAAGTTTAAATCGTTATATCTACGTATTCATTGCACAATATAAAGGAACATATTACCTGGGATTATAAAGAACATGTTTATTTTAAACTTTAAAACAACATATATAACTTTATTTAAACAATTATAAATCTCACGAGGGTGCTAAATCATTATATCTACATATTCATTGTACAATATAAAGGAACATATTAACTGGGATAATAAAGAACATGTTTATTTTAAACTTTTAAACAACATATATAACTTTATAACAAACGCTTTTATTGGTTTATAATACTTCCTACTCTAATTCTTGGAAGACCCCTCCCATGTTGATCATTCTGTTTTGGCTTTCAGAGAAGCAGCATCTTTTTTCTAGTCTGGAAGCTTTCCAGAACATCAGAATAAAGTAAATGCACCACTGGTCACCTGCAAGATCTGTGACACAGTGTTATCTAGAGGAAATCCTAATAAGAAATATTCATTTGGAACCCTCAGCATAGAAAGCCATGTAAAAAATATACACCCCAACAATTGGAATAGAGCTGTGGTGCAAAGATGTCAGGAGCAGGACTCTTCTCCTAGTACATCTACAGCAAGAACCAGAGTACCACCAATGCCATCTTCAATGGTGGTGAGCATTCGGCCAGAACTGAAAAAAGTAATTATGCAATGCATACATTGCAATAAATTGGAAGTCTTCGGAGAACAGTCCATTGTAATTTTGCAGAAGAACAGGAACCACAGATGCAACAATTGTTTTGTGTAAAAAGTTCATTCTTCTACTTCATCTTCAGAAGAGTTTGTTCCTGAAACCCCTAGAACACAGAGAGAGTCCATAGTACGGAAATTTAAAAAAAAACAGAAAGAGAGAAAAAGGTAAATGCGCCTTTTGTCACATGTAAAATCTGTCACACAGTACTTTCAAGAGGGAATCCACAGAAACAGTACAGCTTTGGAACTTATAGCATGGAATGCCATGTCCAGAATATACACCCAAACAATTGGAGTAAAGTTGTAATAAAAAGATCATCAGAGGAGCAGGGCTCTACTCCCAGCACTTCTTCCGAAGCAACAGCACCACCATCCAAGCATCAATGGTTGCAAATATCCCACCTGAACTTAAGAATGTTATGATGTAATGCATTTGTTGCCAGAAACTAATAACCTTTGCACAAGAGTCCATTCAAGTTATCCTGCAAAAAAACAGGAAGCACAGGTGCATTATCAGGAGCATTTTTTCTTTTCTCTGAAGATTGTCTTCTGGATGAATCTTCTAATTGAGTCCTCTTGATTGATAAAACTTGGTTATAAAGTCTTTGTTTGCGGTTCTTGGTAGGCATAATCTATTATGACTCTGTAGATATTTACAATCTGTTGAAAAGAAAAATATGACATATTATAGACCACTACCAACATAGCACATAGCAATTACATTAACTAAACAATATAAACACTAGTTCACATCTCTCTTTGTGTGTCTCATATCACTCTCTGCCTGCACCATCTCCGTCTTTCCATGCCTCATCTCACTCTCTCCTTCCACCATCTCTCTGTTTGTATGTGTGTGTCATCTCAATCTCTGCCTACACCATCTGTCTGTTTGTGTGTGTCTCCTCTCACTTTCTGTGTCTAAAACGATTTACCATACTAAATGTTTTTTGTTGAAATGTCTGGCTTTAAGTTTTTTGACAAGGAACACACTGAGTGTGTATGTGAATTAAGGAATTATATTTTCATCTTTTTCCATAATGTTAGCTATGTGTGCTAACAATTTGTATGTTTTAGCTTACAGGGTAGACTTCTTTTTAAAGTGTTTATCATGCTTACATTCAATGCTGGTACAGAGATAGTGCTAATAGTTTAATTTGGCTTGTAAATATGCTCCTTTTTTAGAAGTGCCTTGTGCAATCTTTAACATGGATGGAAGCAGTGAATGTATGGAGAGGGATAGGAATAGCAGATAGAAAACCATATGAAATGGTGTGAGAGATGCGTAAAGGATTTTACTAATGGCATCAATTGAGATACAATATACAAAAAAGAGGAGAATATTTACAAGCCTCTTGCGCAATGTTTAACATGGATGCAAGCAGAAAATGCATGCAGAGTAATAAAACTGGCGCACAGACAAGAATATACATTACGCAAGGGGGTTGTAAATATGCCAATGAAACCATTACACTGTCTCTATACCAGCATTAATGTTAAACATTGCGCAAGGGGCTTGTAAATATGCCAATGAAACCATTACACTATCTCTATACCAGCATTAATGTTGAACATTGCGCAAGGGGCTTGTAAATATGCCAATGAAACCATTACACTATCTCTATACCTGCATTAATGTTAAACATTGTGCAAGGGGCTTGTAAATATGCCAATGAAACCATTAAACTATCTCTATACCAGCATTAATGTCAAACATTGTGCAAGGGGCTTGTAAATATGCCAATGAAACCGTTACACTATCTCTATACCAGCATCAATGTCAAGCATTCCACAAGGGGCTTGTAACTATGCCAATGAAACCGTTACACTATCTCTATACCAGCATTAATGTCAAACATTGCGCAAGGGGCTTGTAAATATGCCAATGAAACCTTTACACTATCTCTATACCAGCATTAATGTCAAACATTGCGCAAGGGGCTTGTAAGTATGCCAATGAAACCATTACACTATCTGTATACCAGCATTAATGTCAAACATTGAGCAAGGGGCTTGTAAATATGCCAATAACACCATTACACTATCTTCTATACCAGCATTAATGTCAAACATTGCGCAAAGGGCTTGTAAATATGCCAATGAAATCATTACACTATCTCTATACCAGCATTAATGTCACACATTGCGCAAGGGGTTTGTAAATATGCCACTGAAACGATTACACTATCTGTATACCAGCATTAATGTCAAACATTGCGCAAGGGGCTTGTAAATATGCCAATGAAACCATTACACTATCTCTATACCAGCATTAATGTCAAATATTGCGCAAGGGGCTTGTAACTATGCCAATGAAACCGTTACACTATCTCTATACCAGCATTAATGTCAAACATTGCGCAAGGGGCTTGTAAATATGCCAATGAAACCTTTACACTATCTCTATACCAGCATTAATGTCAAACATTGCGCAAGGGGCTTGTAAGTATGCCAATGAAACCATTACACTATCTGTATACCAGCATTAATGTCAAACATTGAGCAAGGGGCTTGTAAATATGCCAATAACACCATTACACTATCTTCTATACCAGCATTAATGTCAAACATTGCGCAAAGGGCTTGTAAATATGCCAATGAAATCATTACACTATCTCTATACCAGCATTAATGTCACACATTGCGCAAGGGGTTTGTAAATATGCCACTGAAACGATTACACTATCTGTATACCAGCATTAATGTCAAACATTGCGCAAGGGGCTTGTAAATATGCCAATGAAACCATTACACTATCTCTATACCAGCATTAATGTCAAATATTGCGCAAGGGGCTTGTAAATATGCAAATGAAACCATTACACAATCTCTATCCCAGCATTAATGTCAAACATTGCGCAAGGGGCTTGTAAATATGCCAATGAAAGCATTACACTATCTCTATACCAGCATTAATGTCAAACATTGCGCAAGGGCCTTGTAAATATGCCTCTCTTTTTTTGTATATTCTATCTCAATTTATGCCATTAGAAAAACCCTTTAAGCATCTCTCAAGACATTTCATATTCTTGTCTTTGTGGCAATTTTATTACTCTGCATGCATTTTCTGCTTGCACCCATGTCAAACATTGCGCAAGGGGCTTGTAAATATGTTCCTCTTTATCCTATATTCCATCTCAATTGATGCCATTATTGAAAGCCTTTATGCATCTCCCACACCATTTCATAAGGTTTTCTATCTGCTATTCCTATCCCTCTCCATACATTCACTGCTTCCACCCATGTTAAAGGTTGCGCAAGGCGCTTGTAAAAAAGGAGCATATTTACAAGTCCAATGAAACCATTACACTATCTCTATACCAGCATTGAATCCAAGCATGATAAACACTTTAAAAAGCAGTCTACCCTGTAAGCTAAAAGATACAAATTGTTAGCACACACAGCTAACATTATGGAAAAAGATGAAAATATAATTCCTTAATTCACATACACACACAGTGTGACTCTTGTGAAAAATATTATAGCCACACATTTCAGCAAAAATCATTTAACATGGTAAATCGATTTAGACACAGAACACAGCCCATTTCAATATGCACTACATTACATTGCTGAAACCTAACTCATTTCAAAATGTAATTTCTAATATGCACCATTCAGTTAACATTATGGAAAAAGGTGAAAATATAATTCCTTAATTCACACAGACACTCACTGTGATCCTTGTCAAAAATCTTTAAGCCACACATTTTATCAAAAAACATTTAGCATGGTAAATCATTTTACACACAGAGCACAGCCCATTTAAATGAGCACTTCACTACAATGCAGAAACATGACTCATTTTCAAAATACAACAGTAATGAAGCACAATATGCTTGTTATGCTTCCAAATACTGCAAACAGCACTCTATCTATATTACTTACCTTTAAAATCACTTTTGAAAATGTAGAACAGTGTGAAACACACACCAAATTTTCTTAAGCACAATCCCTGAACTGCAGCTCATTCACTGGAAACAGAAATGGCAGTTTCCCACTCATTCTTCTCACTTATTTCTGCTCATAACCAATTAAATGTCTTCCCACACTATTTCAAAACTAAACTAACATTTCAATTGGTTCTACATTTCCACACTTTCAAACTCACATAATATTCACCCATCACCCTACTGCTCATTCAACCTGTTACCATGGTAAATCTCACCTAAGGAAGAACAGAGTTTAAAAGTTCCTCATACTGTGTTGCAAATGAATCCATCAAGGTTGTTAGAGCTTTTAATATAACAGCTAATCATGTGCAATGTTCCTTTCAATGACCTTTTCTGAACCATTAGAACTGCTTCTTTTAAAAAACAAAACTATGCACCCTAATATGCTCTTTTTCATTTTCAGAAAGCACCAATCATTTCTTAAGCTTCAAGTGCAGTGAATGTCCTCCTCTTTTTTTTCTAAACTGCAAGCTTTCCAACTGCCATTTCATTTACAGCCCTCATCTGAGTGTGGTAAATAAAAACGTATTGTTTACACTGCCGGAATTTCTATAGATATCAAAGAAGAGTTAATCCATAAAATGAGGAGCAGAGTCCGTGGTCTTCGAGTTTAAAGGGCTTTATTCCAGAACTCGAGTTAAGGGAGAGCTCCTTCACCAAGCGGGTTCAGGAGTAGTCTGCTTTACTTGAGACATGACAGCACTTATATACATTGCTTGAACAATCAAAGAAGGAGTTTCCCTGGGCATGATCCAATTATCCGTGATGCAATCATACAGAAGACATAGCAGGCTTGTTTTCGTTTAAAAGAATAACTTGAATCACATTTTGACATAGACAAACACATGGCATCAGGGTGATTGTGGTGACAAGTTACAGAGTTACTAGTGTCTGGGGACAGAGAATCGAGGCATTGTCACAGGGTCATTTCTGTCGGAAAGGGTAAAGATAACGAGGCGTTGTGCGCTCCTTACTTCCACACAAGGGCGGTGATGTTTCACAATGGTATGTGTGTGCAGCTGGGGAGAAGGAGAATGGGCTGTGGTTAACTATTCTCTTCGTGTCTGTCTCGCGTACTTGATCAGTTTACTCTTGATTGTTGACCCAACCCGTGGCTGCCCCCGCAAGCTGAGAGATCATTGACGGGCAAGAGCTGCTCGTTCTTTGATAGAGTTAGGAAGGGGGGGAGAATTTGATGAGGCAACCATCTGACTGACTCCGTTCTGTTTTAAGGAAAATATCGAACAGGACGGAAACCCGTAAGATACATGATGGCTGGCCATTATTCTTTGCATGTGCCAGTACAAAGAAAAGAAGACAGGCAAGAGAAGGGGTATAACAGGATTCAAGCTTAAAGTAGAAAACCGGCTTGCCTGGTCGGCGTTAGGGTGGATAGGGTGCATGATGGGACACCAGGAAGAAAAGGGAGTTTTTAGTCAATTTTCCACATTCCCTCCTTGTCCCTTAGAGACCCTATTGCAGAAATTCTTAATCAATTTCTATGTTCATTAAATCGTACACTTGTTCTTGTAACATGATCATTTCATTTTTCTTTCCTCTGTTTCGTGGACGAAGAGTACATGTAGTGGCACACAGTCCACAAAGGGTGAGGCCACACTGGACGCAGAGGCAACTGGTGAAAATAGTGGCCAAAACGAGGCCCAGGACTGTTAGTGCCTTCCACCCCCAGGTAGACGAGAGGTCCCACAACCAGCCGGTCAGGGACCATGTGCCAGTGTCCATATTCAAGTTATTGGATAGTACGTGGAGGCGGGATATAGCAGAGTAAACTGATGGGGCGTTGTCTGGAATAAATACACAACAACTGGACCCTATTACCTTACACACACCACCACGGTCGGCTAACAGGACATCTAAAACTATACGGTGCTGCAGAGTCATGAGTCTATCTGCAAGTACTTCAGCTGTGATGTTATTCAAGGCGCCAGTTGTTTCGTCTATGGAGGCCTGAACTACACGAGTTAGTTGCCGGATGTGGCGACTATTGGCCATGGGTCCCCAGAAAGGGAGGAAACCTTTGAAAAAATCTCCAGCTTCTTGTCCTGTAGTATCTTCTGCATCTATGACCCCCCTTCGTTATCTTCTAACTTGGGTCAGGTGGTAATCGGCAGGGGCTGTGTAAGTTGGTGGTAAAAGGAATGCGATGTAGCACTTTCCAGACCAGCCTTGAGCAACCAAGTGCGCGCATGGGGTCCACAGATGAAATAGGTGTTCTGGGCAGTTACTATGGTCGGAAAATCGGGAGCGGGTAGTGTATATGTCCTATCACACTCGCTGTTTCCCATTACTTCCCCCTTTCCTTTTCCTCTTATACAAAACAGGCCGGGTTGCGGTACTACCCAACCTCCTTGATCTGTCTGTCTTTGATTGACGGAAAACATTTCCCTGAAGGAAGCGATGTCATGGAACTGAGAGTAACTGATATTTTCGTGATCCTCGGCCCTTCCCCAGGTCACGGTAAGATCCACCATTTTAGAAACAGCCTTTACTATTTTAGTCTTTACTTCATTCCAATTACTTTCATTTTTCAATTTTGTCGGGGGAATGTTTCTGACTGAGGCAGAAAATATCATGGCTAATGCATAGGCGGACCCTGAATAACCGAATGGGAGGGAGAAAAAGGGCATTCCCTTATGTACGGAATGTGGCATCAAGCCACAAACCCAACAGTTCGTCTTGTTGACAATGAGTTGGTGTTTATGGAGAGTGGAAATGAATGTATTATTTATAAATTCCTTTCTTCTGTCCTCGAGGTGTGGGGGAAGATCAACATGGGAATGCATAGTTGTATTCTTTACAAACGTGGAAGAGGGTGGAGGGAAAACTGTATATAAGATCCAACCCAGACAGGCCGCTAAACAGCAAACAAGTAACATTATTAATAAAAAGATCGAGAACCTGCTATGCAGTAATTTCACATAATTAGTCCTTTTCATTTTGCGCATTATGTCATTACTCCTCATATTGTCTATTAATTAAATATCAAAATGTATCTGTACATGAGATCAAACGCTTCCCAGCAGCCGCTTCACCAAGAGCTTGTTCCTGGGCTTAATTAGCCACTGGTTCGGTATGATCAGGTGTAATGTCTTTAGTCTATTTTTGGTGAGATCTCAGCCTCGATCTGTATTCCTGCTGAGGAGTGAGTTCTGGGAGTGGTGAAATGTTATTTATATCCGGGGCATTTATAGCCGCTGGACAGGGCACATTGTCCGTTAGTATTGGTCCAAAAAATTTCTTACAGTGGCTGGCGTGGAGCCACCCTTTTCGTCCTTCTACTTTGACTGCCGTCCTCGTCGTCAGGAGAACCAGCTTAGGGGACGTCCACCTCTTCTCCAAGGGGCTGGTACGATCGAAGTTCCCTACGAGTACCCAGTCACCAGGTCTGATGGTATGTTCCTCAGGTGTAGTGTGATCTGGAAAAGCTGCTGCAAACTGTGAACGACAAGAGTGGAGTGCAGACATCAAGGAAGCCAAGTAATCTGTCAACATGTTAGAGTCAATATCAGTTAGCTTCCTAGGAGAAGGGACACCCCAAATGTTAGGAGGCCTACCGAATGTTACTTCGAAAGGGGACAGTCCCGTCCGGGAATGTGCCACCATTCGCATGTAAAAGAGAGCGACCGGAAGGGCAGTGACCCAGTCTATCCCTTTTTCTGCACATATTTTGGCTAGTTTTGTTTTCAAGGTTTGGTTGTGTCTTTCTACCAGGCCAGCTGCTTGAGGGTGTCGGACACAATGAAATCTCCAGGAATATCCCAGTAGAAGAGAAACAGCCTCCATTAGTTTAGAAGAGAAAGGCTGTCCATTGTCTGAATAGATGACCCTTGGTAACCCATACCTGGGGAAAAATTCTCTCACTAATTGTTTAGCTGTTATCTGGGCACCATAGTCCGGGACGGGGTATTCTTCAGTCCATCGTGTCAGTGTACACACTACCACCAGTACATACTTGTATCCTCTACATCTGTCCATCTGGATGTAATCCATTTGGAGGACTTCGAAAGGGTGATCAGGAGGCTGGAACCCACCCTGTTCTACTGGTACTCCTTTACCAGGATTGAATTGGCAACATATCATACAAGTTTTCACTTTTTGCTTGGCTGCAGCTCTTAGGTGTTTGTTAAACCAGATGTTCCGTAAACTGTCTAGCATACCTTTATCGCCTAGGTGGGCGGGGCTATGGACCGTGCCTATTATGACTTGTACCATTGAGTCAGGGAGAAACCATACTGTTTGGTCTTTGGTCATCCAACCCTGATCAGTCTGGACCCCTCCTTGTTCAGTCCATTTCTTTATCTCATCTGTGGTAGCATGTGTCTGTATGTCTCGTACATCTTTCAAGGGTCCCTTACTACCATAGTGACAGTCCGTGTCGGTACCTGAGAGTCTGTCGTGTTCGCTGGACTCTGGGCTGTCTGTTTAGCAGTCCGGTCCGCTAAGTCATTTCCTTTGGATATGGTGTCTGTAGCTTTGGTGTGTGCTTTGCACTTCAGAATAGCTATGGCTGTAGGTAGGTGTATGGCATCTAGTAGGGCTTGAATCAGGGGGCCATGTTGTATTCTGGCCCCATGTGAGGTAAGGAAACCTCTTTCTCGCCACAACACTCCAAAATTGTGAACTACACCAAAAGCATATTGAGAATCAGTGTAGATGTTAACCTTCATCTGTTTTGCCCATATGCAGGCCTGTTTCAGAGTGATGAGCTCTGCTGCTTGGGCTGACAGGA
The DNA here is from genome assembly GCF_964263255.1 of Lissotriton vulgaris. Lineage (NCBI taxonomy): Eukaryota > Metazoa > Chordata > Amphibia > Caudata > Salamandridae > Lissotriton > Lissotriton vulgaris. The sequence continues at coordinate 98,546 of NW_028255448.1, read as the reverse complement.
TGTCTATTCTTTGTGTCTCTATAATCTTACAGTCTGTGGTTACTGCATAGGCTGCCACTAACTCTCCAGCGTTTGTTCTCATGCACGATCCATCCACATAAAGTGTTACATCAGGATCTGGGAGTGCAACATCTGTTAGGTCTTGTCTTGGTTTAGTCACTACATCGATCATCTCCACACAGTCATGTTGTGTCGTGTCATCTGAGAATGAGGGCAAAAGGGTAGCGGGATTCAATACGTTGCATCGCCTTATCTCTATGTGTGGCTGGAACAGCGTTAGTTCGTATCCTGCCAGTCTTGCTATAGTCAGGTGTTGGGTCTGTGTTCTGTTTAGAAGGACTTCCACGGCATGTGGCACTTGTACTATCAGGGGATGTCCTAGCACTATTGAGTCACTTTGTCTTATGGCTAGGGCAGTAGCCGCAACGGATTTCAGGCATGCAGGCAAAGCTTGTGCTACGGGGTCCAGTGTGCTAGAAAAATAAGCACAGTGCCTGTTTCTTACTGCTTGGTCTTGTGTGAGGACGGATAGTGCTGTTCCATCACGTTCTGTCACGAACAGTGTAAAATGCTTGCTGTAATTTGGGGTAGCTAAAACTGGTGCTTGACACAGAGCTAGTTTTAGAGCTTCAAATGCTTGGGAGTGTTCTGATGTCCAAGGGAGAGTTATAGAAGTGGCTGCTTCCACTGTAGTTTAACTGTATGAGTGGCTTGACTATGTGGGCATACTGAGGGATCCATTGTCTGCAATATGAGGTGAGACCAATGAATGCACGCACTTCTTTTTGTGTCTTTGGCTGTGAAATTGCTGAAATCAATTGGATTCGTTCTTGTGTCAGTTGCCTACCCTCCTTGGACAGCAAGTGCCCTAAGTAAGCCACTTGCTCTGCACAGAACTGCAATTTTGAGGGAGATACCTTGTGACCTTTGTCTGTCAGAAAATTTAGAACTGTGAGGGATGCTTTTTCACAATCTTTTTCTGTCCTTGCTGTGATGAGAATGTCATCTACATACTGTATCAATGCTGTGTTGGTAGGCATAATGATACTGTCAAGTTGCCTTTTTAATGCTTGGACTCTCCGTATAGCCTTGGGGAGCTCTAGTGAACCTGAAAGTCCGTCTTTTTAAACTGAATCCGAAAAGATACTGACTGTCTGGATGTATAGGAATGCTGAAGAACGCATTCTTCAAGTTGATGACTGTGAAAAATGCAGCTTCGGGGTCTATGGCAGTCAATAGTGAGGAAATATCTGGGACCACTGGATATAGTGGGATCACACATTTGTTCAGTTCTCGAAGGTAAACCACCAATCGGTAGACTGGGGGTTCCTGAGGGTCAGTCCTTTTGAGGACTGGAAGAACTGGAGAATTGCAAACATTTGAATCTGTCTCCACCACCACCCCATGTTCTATGAGTTCTTGAATTATTTTTAGTAAGGCTTGTTCAGCCTCGGGTGGAATCTTGTACTGTCGTATACGGGGTAGGACCACTCCCTCCTTGAGTGTGACCTGGTGTGGGGTAATGTCCATGTATCCTACATCAGTCGAGATTTTTGCCCACAGATGTTGTGGGATGTCATTTAGTCTGGGGTCGAATTCTCTGATTGTGAAATGTCCTTTGAAATCTCGTAGAAACAATTTTATTCCCTCCGGTGAGCAGCATATTACTGCTCCTAGTTCTTTAAGTGTCTTGATTCCCAGTAAATTCTCTGGGCACGTTTCTGTAAGGACTAGGTCAGTGGTACGTGTCAGAGGACCTACTCCTAAAGAGACTTGTTTAGATACTTTGTTTATTATTGGTTTGCCAAAAAAGCCCAGAGATATGTTATGTGAGCCAGAGAGAGGAACCTCTGGGACTTCCTTATGACTTATGGTAGTCCTACTTGCCCCTGTGTCTATGAGGAATTTTCTGTCTTGTCCCAGTTAGTGGGCTTGTACATATGGACCTTTTTGATCCACTGGAACCGGGATAAGGGGCAAGTCACTTTCTCTCTCAAGGCTGTCTCATGAATATGGTGCAAACTCGGGGTAATCTGACTGTGCGTACTGGTACATCTGTGTATCAGCGGCAGCAGGCGTCTGAGCCTGCGGAGGCGTAATGGTCTGAGGCTGCTGAGTGTTACCTGGTCTGGGAGTGTGAGGGCGTTCTTTCGTTTTTCCTGTCGCTATGTTGTGTTTCAGGACTGGACATTCCCTCACAAAATGGCCCTGCTGCTTGCAGTAGTTGCAAGTACCTTTATTGGCCCCCACATTACCTTTGGGGCCCGTGTTTACTGGTGCCGTCTGTGCAACCAATACTTTCATTTTCGTATCTTTTACTCTTTTCTTTTCTTGTTCCTGTTCTTCCCTTATTCCGTTGTGGTGGTACTGTAACATTTGTAACATTTGTGAAGGACTATTTGCTTGCCAGGTGCTCTCAATTTTTAACACTCTATTTCTGATGGGTGGTAAGGCGTTGTCCACCAATTTGGATACAAAAAGGTGGGGATATGCCTCGCTACTATGTGCGAGTCCACTGTTTATAGAGAAACATTTCTCCAACCTGGTGTAATAATCACCCGTATCCTCATCTGGCTTCTGTTTACAGGCAGAAATGGCATCCCAATCTTCCTTTTTCGTTGTTAATAATAGAGGCAAGACCTGTATGAGGAGGCTGGGCAATTCTTGTACGCACTCACCCAGACCTTCACCTGGCTTTCTGTCTGTCTCCTCTTTTTCTAGGGCAGTCCACGTAATCTTTTTACCACCCACCTCCCAGTCTTTTTCCTTAAGTTTGTCAAATATACCTGTAGGTAGAATTACTTTAAGTATTAGTATTATATCTGGATATGTGAAACTACCCATTTGGAGGATATCCTTCAACTTTCTATGAAACCCTCCAGGATCTTTTTCGTGAGAGGGGACTATATTTCTAACTTGGTAAGGGGAGTATACACATGTATTCGTTGCAATGTGCCATCTGGCTGTAGTATGGGGTGGACTTCTTGTAAGGGGTATTGGCCTATACTGTAATTTTCATGATCTGAGATAGCTAAGGTAAGTTGCAAGTAACGGAGGCGCAGGTCCAGAATGGTATTGATCAATTCCGGTCCCCGAGACCTCCATCTATCCGTCACTACTTCTTGTAACAATTTGTATAGCTTATCTGGTTGAAGGAAGTTATTCTCGTATAAGGTAGCCAGGTGTTGGACCATATAAATGCCTGCTAGCCGTTGTTCTGTTCGGGGAAGAGCCAGAAACATTTGTGCTACTATATCTGGGCCATATACCCGGTGCTGTGCTATCCAATGGGTGGCAGACCGGGCCAATTCTTTTTCGTGTTGGGTAAGGGGTGGCTCATTGTCAATCCATTCATCTAGGGCTCTCTCTGTGGACTGAAAAAGGTCTTCCGAGGAAAGATCTAATCTTTTAACTTTCTGTGACACTCGCGGGGGTCGCCACTTGGAGCCATGACAATGCCGGGCTACACCCAGGTAACACTCAGCAGCCTCAGACCATTACGCCTCCGCAGGCTGACCCTGCCGCCGCAGGCTGACCACGCCCCCTGCCACCGAGCGGCGTGGTCTCCTGCGGTCGGGACATCCAGGGCTGTGTTCGCTGTTGTTGCCTGTTAGGCTCCTGTGCCCCGTATTTTTCCTGCTGTGTGCCCCTTTGCTGTGACTGTTACTGTATTTGTTTGCATTGTTGTTTTCATTGCCTGTCCCCCTGTATTCGCTCCCCCGGTGTCCTCCCGCCCCGCTCCCCACTTCCCGCCTCCGTTGCTTAACCACGCCCCCTTTCTTTCTGTGCCCTCCCCGCTCCCGCCTCCCAGCTGCTCCGCCCTCCCTCGCACTTCGCCATATATGGTGACCGTGCGAACGCGCAGCGGTCACGCGCAGCGGGCGCGCCGATTGTGCGCCAAAGGCGCGCCAAAGGTAAGCCCGTCTGCGCCCGTCCGCGCCTGGACCGTGCCCAGCGCCAGGACCCCTGGCCCCCGCGGTCCCCTGCCCACCCGCCGGACGTACGACGCCGCCACCCTCAACGCACTCAACGCCAGCCGAGTCCCGGGCAGCTACCGAGCCACCCCGAGACGCACCCACGGACCCTTCTGCTGCAACGCGTGCAAGTTCACCTGCATCCGGACCTGCACCACTCCAGCAGTGCCCAAGACCCCGACGAGCAACAGCAGCAGCCACCTGAGATACATCCTGCTCAACACCCGCTCCGTCCACAGGCATGCCATCGAGATCTGGAACCTGCTCGACACCACAGCCCCAGACGTCACCTTCTTCACGGAAACCTGGATGAACGCCTCCTCCGCGCCTGACATCGCCATCGCCATCCCAGACGGATATAAGATCATCCGAAGGGACCGCATCAACCACACCGGAGGAGGCATCGTCATCGTCCACAGGAACACCATCCGCATCACGACCAACACCGATGACACCCTCGCTACCGCCGAGCACCTGCACTTTTAAGTCCACATCAACCCCAAGACCACCCTCAGAGGCACCCTCATCTACAGACCCCCTGGACAACGCACACAATTCAGCGAAGACATCGCCGACTTCATCAGCCCGCACGCCCTCTGCTCCACTGACTACATCCTCCTCGGGGACCTCAACTTCCACCTGGAGAACAACAACGACCGCAACACCACCACCCTGCTGGACAACCTCGCCAACCTGGGACTCAAGCAACCCACCCCCACCCGCTACACCGGACACACACTCGACCCCGTCTTCTCATCCAGCAAGGACATCGCCTTCAGCCACGCCACCGGACTCCACTGGACGGACCACAGCTGCGTCCACTTCAGCTCCGCAAGGACCACGATCCACCACCACCAGCAACAGGCTGCACGCAGGAACTGGAAAAAAATCACAGCCGACCAGCTCGTGTCCTCCCTGAGCACGAACCCTCCCACCAGCACAACGAACCCTAGCCAGGCGGCCACCAACCTCACGAAGTGAATCAACAACTGCGCAGACGAGCTCGCCCCCCTGAGGACCCCGCCCAGCAGACCCGGCAGCAAGAAAGCCCCATGGTTCACCGACGAACTCAAGAGCTCCAAGAAGAACTGCCGAGCCCTCGAGAGAACCTGGCGCAGAGACCCAACACCGGACAACATGACTGCCTGCAAGCTCGCCACCCGGAAACACCACCAACTCATCCGCGCCACCAAGAAAACTGCATTCAAGGAATGACTGGACAACAACGCACACAACAGCAAAGAACTCTTTAACATTGTCAAAGAGCTCTCCAACCCCAACACCGGAAACAACTACATCACCCCTTCGCAAGACCTCTGCAACTCCCTCGCCTCCTACTTCCACAACAAGATTGCGGACATTCACAACAGCTTCAGCACTCTACCGACGAGCACCACGACCGAACCACCGCCCCCCACCACCACCCTCCGCGCCTGGACTCCGAACAGCACCGAAGACACCGTCCTCACGATGAACTCCATCCACTCCGGATCTCCAACCGACCCCTGCCCTCACCACGTCTTCAACAAGGCCGACGCTATCATCGCACCCCACCTGCGGGACATCATCAACACCTCCTTCGACACCGCTACCTTCCCGGAGAGCTGGAAGCATGCCGAACTCAGCGCTCTACTCAAGAAGCCATCGGCTGACCCCACCGACCTCAAGAACTACCGCCCCATCTCGCTGCTCCCGTTCCCTGCAAAAGTCATCGAGAAGACCGTCAACAAGCAGCTGGCCGCCTTCCTTGAGACGAACGGCTGCCTCGACCCCTCGCAGTCTGGCCAACCACAGCACCGAGACCGCCCTTATCGCAGTCACCGATGACATCCGAGCGCTGCTCGACAACGGAGAAACAGCGGCCCTCATCCTCCTCGACCTCTCCGCGGCCTTCAACACTGTCTGCCATCGTACCCTAGTACAACGCCTCAGCAACGTCGGAGTCCAGGAGAAGGCACTGGAGTGGATCATCTCCTTCCTCGCCGGTAGGACACAGAGAGTCCGCCTCCCCCGTTCAGATCTGAAGCCACCGAAGTCATCTGCGGCGTCCCTCAAGGCTCCTCGCTCAGTCCAACCCTCTTCAACATCTACATGAGCCCCCTCACAGACATCGCATGCCAGCACAACCTCAATATCATCTCCTACGCCGACGACACCCAGCTGATCCTCTCCCTTACCAACGACCCCGCCACCGCTAGAGCCAACCTTCACTAATGGAAGAAAGAGGTAGCCGAATGGATGAAGAACAGCCGCCTGAAACTGAACTCGGACAAGACGGAAGTCCTCATCCTGGTATCCTCACCCTCCGCCTGGGACGACTCCTGTTGGCCCCCCGCCCTAGGCAGCGCACCCAAACCAACAGACCATGCACGCAACCTGGGCTTCATCCTGGACTCCTCCCTCTCCATGACCAGACAAGTCAATGCTGTCTCCTCGTCGTGCTTCAATATCCTGCGCATGCTACGTAAGATCTTCCGGTGGATCCCCACCGAGACCAGGAAGACGGTCATCCAGGCCCTCGTCACCAGCCGTCTGGACTACGGCAACACCCTCTACGCCGGAACCACCGCCAAACTCCAGAAGAGACTCCAGCGGATCCAGAACGCCTCAGCACGACTCATCCTGGACATCCCCCGCCGCAGCCACATCTCCGGACACCTGAGAGATCTGCATTGGCTCCCGGTCAACAAGAGAATCACCTTCCGTCTCCTCACCCACGCACACAAAGCCCTACACAGCCAAGGCCCAGGATACCTCAACAGCCGCCTCAACTTCTACGCTCCCAAACGCCAGCTTCGCTCGACCAGCCACGCCCTCGCCGCCGTCCCCCGCATCCGCAGAGCCACCACAGGGGGACGGTCCTTCTCCTACCTCACCGTCAAGACATGGAACTCCCTCCCCACCCACCTCCGCCTGACCCAGGACCACCTCGCCTTCAGGAAGCAACTCAAGACCTGGCTGTTCGAGCAGTAGCGGATCCCCCCCCCCCCAGCACCTTGAGTACCTCTGGGTAAGTAGTGCACTATATAAATACGATGATTGATTGATTGATTGACCCAGGAAATTCATCCTACCTATCGTCGGATCCTCATCTTCCTCTGAGTTGTCCTCCTGTGTAACTTTCTCGGAGCGAATAGTGACAATTTTCTTAACCAATCTTTTAGTTATTTTGTCGATCTGATGTCCCAGATCATTTGCTCCTCTGTGTATCTGATCACTAAGGTCTATTAACTCAGAGTCTACGCTCCCATTACCCGGGTCTAGTTCCCGGATCAAACAATTTATGATGAACCACAGGAGCAGTCCCCTGATAGGAACTTTTCTATTCTTCATGACCTGGGCCAGAGTATCCGGACCTTCCCCTGTTCGTATAAATTCATAAACTCTATCCAAATGTTTCGTTATATCAGGGACCTTTTGGAGTTGACCCAGGGCTTGTCTTAATCTCTCTGATATCGTGGCCATTGGGCCACTACCGGGTTCGGGGTCATAAGGACACTCAAGAGGCGGGACATCGTCTTTATCCTCAGCCCCGTTCCCGGGCGCTCCCAAATCAGAGGTGGAACCACTGGCTATTAGCTCAGGTGCACGTGTAGACGGGCGTGTTTTAGGCATGTTAACATAAGCGGGGGGTGGTTCTGACAGATAGGCAGGGAGAAATTTGTCGGGGACAGTGGGAGTTATTTTCACGGGTGATTTGGGATGTTCTTCTATAATTTCTTCTGACAAAACGGGATAAATGCCAGTTACAAGGGCGCTTCTATCTCTGTCTGCCTGTTCAGCTAAGACTTTCTCGCCTTCTTCCTGTAATTGCTTTTCTTTAGCCTGCTCCGACATTCTCTTACTTTTCTCGACTTTCCCAAGTTCTTTCTGGGCCCTCCTATGTGCTTCCTTCGGCCATAACTCAATGGCTTCTGTCTGTGAGGGACTCGCCTTTCTTTTCCATAATTCTTCCTCTACTCTCATAATACATTCCATGTCCCATGTACCTGTGGCAGGCCACCTATAGATCATTTCTAAATTCTCGGTATAGTCTACCCAAAGGTCTAAGAACAATATGGCGCCCAGTCCATGTTTGTTATACATGAAATGTCCAGGCGTGTCTCTAGGCGGGACTTTAACTGGTTTCTCTAATATATTCTTTTTGGTGCCTATCGTGCGTAATTTGGAAAACAGAGGCATTTTCAAAACTGACCAATTATGGTTAAAAACTTGAAATATTCAAAAATACTTTATGCACTAAAGCATAGTGCAACCATACCGGTCTCACGAATGAGACTCGTCTTTACCGTGTTCCTAAATGGAACCCGTCTTTATACATTCCCAGTGGTACTCACCGAGAAGCAAAACTTGAAGATCTGGTCATCGGACTCTTGACGCTTGCGCAGGAATATTGGGGCTCCAAAGACCTTGGACTCGGCGCTCTCACTGGTCGGGCTCTGGGTTGGGACGCTCCGCTATCTTCTTCACCGCCTCGTGTGGATGATCAGTCGCAGTCCGTCTCCTCCTCGTCTTGAGGGAGTTAGCGGGAACACCCCGCTGTTGTGCACTTGAAGTCCGTCGAAAGTATGGAAGGGACAAGGACCCGACTTACATCGCCGGCGCGCAGGGAAGAGGGAGCGTCCCTGTTCAGGCGCCAATTAATGTGGTAAATAAAAACGTATTATTTACACTGCCGGAATTTCTATAGATATCAAAGAAGAGTTAATCCATAAAATGAGGAGCAGAGTCCGTGGTCTTCGAGTTTAAAGGGCTTTATTCCAGAACTCGAGTTAAGGAAGAGCTCCCTCACCAAGCGGGTTCAGAAGTAGTCTGCTTTACTTGAGACATGACAGCACTTATATACATTGCTTGAACAATCAAAGAAGGAGTTTCCCTGGGCATGATTCAATTATCCGTGATGCAATCATACAGAAGACATAGCAGGCTTGTTTTCATTTAAAAGAATAACTTGAATCACATTTTGACATAGACAAACACATGGCATCAGGGTGATTGTGGTGACAAGTTACAGAGTTACTAGTGTCTGGGGACAGAGAATCGAGGCATTGTTACAGGGTCATTTCTGTCAGAAAAGGTAAAGAGAACGAGGCATTGTGTGCTCCTTACTTCCACACAAGGGCGGTGATGTTTCACAATGGTATGTGTGTGCAGCTGGGGAGAAGGAGAATGGGCCGTGGTTAACTATTCTCTTCATGTCTGTCTCGCGTACTTGATCAGTTTACTCTTGATTGTTGACCCAACCCGTGGCTGCCCCCGCAAGCTGAGAGATCATTGATGGGCGAGAGCTGCTCGTTCTTTGATAGAGTTAGGAAGGGGGGGGAGAATTTGATGAGGCAACCATCTGACTGACTCTGTTCTGTTTTAAGGAAAATATCGAACAGGACGGAAACCCGTAAGATACATGATGGCTGGCCATCATTCTTTGCATGTGCCAGTACAACGAAAAAAAGACAGGCAAGAGAAGGGGTATAACAGGATTCAAGCTTAAAGTAGAAAACCGGCTTGCCTGGTCAGCGTTAGGGTGGATAGGGTGCATGATGGGACACCAGGAAGAAAAGGGAGTTTTTAGTCAATTTTCCACATGAGTACAACCAGATCTGCCTTGAACATGCTTTCAGTATGGTTTGTAGGACACAGCTTTGTATTCTGCTCTAAAAGGTATGCAATAAACAGGAATTTTAAACCTTGATTTACCAAATGTGGATATTTTATGGATTGGCCAGAGAGGATTGAGATGTCACCAATTGATACCATTGGTGAAATCCTTCATGCATCTCCCACATCCTGACCTCATAATTGTGCACTGTGGTGGAAATGACTTATGCACTTTGACTGGGGTTGGTCTGGAAATGCTATTGAAGGACATCTTTGGACAATTGATGTCACTTTTTCCTCAAACTGCCTTTGTCTATTCCAATATATGCCAAAAGGCAAAAATGGAATTGGTCTAATCAATTTTGTCCGCATATTGAGAAAGCAAGGAAACATGTAAATAAATCTGTTTCTGCATACATGAGAGACTATGGAATGGGTTGTATATACCACAACAACTTGCGTTACAACATGCAAGGCATCTATAGGACAGATGGTGTACATTTCACCGATGAAGGGAACAGAGTCTATCTCTGTAACATCAGACTCTGCATTGGTACTTACTTGTAGGTACCAAAAAAAAAAAACACAATGAACACAACGGCTCTTTTTAGAGCCAACTAACATGTAAACACTCAAATATGATTTTTAACTTTATTTTTTTAATTAATTTTTACCGAGGTCCGCGCATCGAGCACTCACCGAGCACTCCCCATGCGCGGACCTATATATTGTTTTCTGTTATTTTTGTAAAAATAAACATTATTTTTAACTTTAGGAGTCCTTGAAGGACCCCCTGAGAAGGCCTAAGGGGTCAGGGACACTCTACCCTACCCCCTTCCCGCGTTTTTAAGTTATATTTTTCACTCTCTTCTGAAACCACAAAATGACAGCGAAAGGGTTCGCGCACCGTGCATTCACCGAGCACTCACGGTGCGCGGACCCATTGGAAATTATTTTTCTTTTAAATAAAACTAAATGGAAATGGACATCGTCTCCTCTGTAGATACCTTGAAGGTTGTAATGCAAGTTCTTATGGTATATTGAATCTATACTGTAGTCTTTCAGGAAAGCAGAAACAGATTTGTTCACATGATTCCTTCCTTTCTCAATGTGTGGTCAGAATTGGCGTAGGAGGTCATGAGTTCCTACTCTGGTGAAACACACTTGCTATTCTATATACTTACTTATGTTGTAAACTAGTGAATCAGAGACAGTCAGTGAAAGAAAGGATGCAGGACATGAAGAACACAAAATTGTATCACTTTGCTACTACCTCATAAATTACATTTAAATAAGTATAACAATTAAAACAAATGTTTCATTAATAAATTAAAATTTATTTATCAGAATTTTCAAAATCTAAAAGAACTTGGAGCATTTCTTTATCAGAAATTTCATCCATCAAAGTGTCCTTAAATGATTCATCCAACTCAACAATGTCAACACACTCCATTAATTCCATGTCCAGTGTTTCATCCAAAAAATCTCCTTCATGTTCTTCATGATTTGGTTCATCTATAGGATCAATAAACGTTGCTGTTATTTCCATGTCAAATAACTCTACATTTTCTGCCATTATTGAAGTTAGTGTACTATTAAAAGAAAGAGAAAGACAGTGAGATGTTGCAGGGTAAGAGTGATATAGGGCAGAGAAAAACTATTAAATTCTATAGGAAGAGTTACTACTGTGTAAAACACAAACCAGAAATTGAACACCAAAAATTCCACACAAAAGTACCTCAGACACTATAGTCACAAAATGGCCGTATTTCCCTGGACAGTGTATAGTATCAAGCAAGAATTAGAAATATAAAGCACTGCATCTGATGTTGCCCTACTCAATCCATAAGTATAACAGAAAAATATTAAATAACTAACAGAAAACATTTTTCCTATTAACTTAAAGTGAACAACAGAGTTCTCCTTACAAATTAACAACTCACCTTCTAGAAAACTGTTGTACAGTAAAATCTGTCTCAATCTCACACCTCAGAAGTATACCTCAAACACTAAAATCTCAAAATGGCTGTGTTTCCCTCTCATTTTTCATACATATTCAAATACCCAGCCAATCACATTTCATCACACACAAAATCAAAACCAAAGTAATATTTTAATTGGTTCAAATTATCAACACATTCAAACTCACAAAATCTTCAACCTACCCCCAATGCTCTCTACCAATAACTATACTAACTCTCCACAAAACACCTACTTAAACCCAAAGGTGAAGGAGTCATCACTCAATGTTGCACTCAACCAACATCTAAATACTGAAACTTGTTATTTTAATGTATTTCTTTTTTGTCTTTTTGAGCCACAGTCCGCACACGGTGCGCGGACCCCGCGATTTAAATTTTTTTTATTTTTATTTTTTTCAACCTTCGGGGTCCTTTACAGACCCCATTACAAAACCAGGAGGCTCAGGAATCTCTACCCTGCCTCATTGTCAACTATTTCACATCTGTTTTCAACCACTATCATCTGCCACAAAAAAAAGATGGCGGACAACAGTTCCTCATTTCGACTGACTGGAATGTTGATAGATGTCCAACAGCCAATCAGAATTCCCCGCGCGCACGCTAAGGTCGGGGCACATGCAAGAACAGTGCAAGGACGGAGCATGCCCGTGCACGCACCGTGTCCCGCTCATAGATATATAATTTGAAAAAAGTCAATTTTTGCAACAATTACTTAAGGGATTTTCACCAACTATACAAAAGGCACTTCTGCATACCAGGTTCTACCATTTTGCCAAGTTTGCAGTAATTCCATTCAGCCGTTCGGGCTGTAGCTGTGTCTAAAGGTCCAATAGAAAATTGCATTAGACTCAATTTCACATTCAATTTTCTCACAAACTACTGGAGGGATTTACACCAAACATACAAAAGGCACTGCTCCATACCAGTCTCTACCATTTTGCCAAATCTGGTGTAATTCTGCTCAGCCGTTCGAGCTGTAGCCTTGTCAGAATGTCCCTATGGAAATTAACATGGGGAAAACATGTTTTGGGACCCCCCTTTTTTTCTCTGCCCCCCCTTGATGAATCCCCTCGAAACTTATGGGGAAGGAGCGGAGCGCAACGAGGCAAATTTAACGAAAATTACTGGCAGATCCCTTAATCGGCGCCAAGGTTATTCCCAATAGAATGTTTGGCATTTCCTGTGCTAACTAGGTCCTAACTAACTATATATACCTACTGGCTATCACCAGTAGGTAATATATATATATATATGAATGGCCTCTGCTCTTTTCCTGTGGAGAGAGGGTGTTTGGATATATATATATATATATATATATATATTCACTGAAAAAACCATAGGTTTCACACCAGTTATAGTTACCTGGAAATTTTACTGACATAAAACCATTGAAATTCCCACGTTATAGTTAGTTAGTTAGTTAGTTAGTTAGTTAGTTGGACTCACTATAACTTGCGCGCCTGCAATGCACTGCTGATGATGTCACATATTACATTACTCATGACATGGTCAGTGACATCACTGATGACACCATCCAGTGAATGTGTGTCTTTCTGAAAAATAAATTTGTTTTATATATGTATTTGTAAAAGTCGATGGAAGAATAAATGGTTAAATAAGTGTGTAAATGGATGTTTTTTTTTTTAAATGATTTGTTAACTGCCTTATTAAGTGTATCTTAGTGAATACATATATTAGTGAGTAACTTTTAAATAATGAAATATATGTATCAGTGTTTCACTTTGTGTATAAGTGGCTGCATGGGTTGGTGACTGACTCACTGTTTGTATGTGTTTTGAAGACAGCATATGTGCAGGACTGTATGGTTGGATGAGTGTGTATATGTGTGTGTTAGTGAGTGAATGACTGTCTCACTAGTGTCTTTATCAGTAACTACATATGTTTTATTCTATTATATGTGAGTATTGATGTATATAAGTGAGTATATGTCAGAGCGAGAGATTGTAAGAGTTCCTGTTTAAATAAGTATGTGTTTCTATAAGTGATTGTTTAAGAGAGTAAGTATGTGTACATTTCCATAGAAGTAAAGTGGTAGTGTGTGTATAGTTCTATATGCAAATAAATGGATGTTCAATAGTTTATTTGCATGTGTGAGTATGTGTGTGAGTAACTTTTGGATGACTGTCGGTGTGTAACAGGATGTATAGGTGTATCACTACATATGATGAGTGAGTATATGTATGAGTGACTATATAGAACTGTTGGTGAATGAGTAGATGTGTATATAGATGGTGGAATTACTGAATTGTTTGTTGTAACTGGTATGGGTATCTCAATTTTTTTGAAAATGTTAATTTCTATTTTTGAATATGTGTTTTAAGGATTACATTACACTGAAAGGAGGTCTGTCACTCTGTCAAAAGATGGTGTCATCAGTGATGTCATGAGTGATGTCACTGACCATGTCATGAGTGATGTAATATGTGACATCATCAGCAGTGCACTGCAGTCGCGCAAGTTATAGTGAGTCCAACTAACTATAACATGGGAATTTCAATGGTTTTATGTCAGTAAAATTTCCAGGTAACTATAACTGGTGTGAAACCTATGGTTTTTTCAGTGAATTTAATAGGTTTTTTAAATGCTAATTCCTAACTATAACTGGTGTGGAATCTATGTTTTTTTCAGTGAATTTCATAGGTTTTTTAAATGCTAATTCCTTTCTATATCGAGTTTGTAACCTATGTTTTTTTTAATTTGCTGCTTTGTGTGAGTATTAATTAGTATTATTTTTTTATAATAATATTTTTTTAATTTTTTTTTAATCATTTTTTTGGGGGGCGCTCTGGGTACGCGCACCGGTAAGCTTTCCAGAAAGCGCACCCAGAGCGCTACTTGCGTTCGTGTAAAAAAATATGAATGAAAAGTAAATAATAACGCAAGACATTTAGTACCATACATATAAAAGCTGTTTTTTTGAATAAGGAAATGAAAATATTTTTGCATGTCCGTGAAATTATCAAAACGTCATTTCGGCGCGCCGCGTAAGCGCCCCCGGAAGCGCCTACGTTCGCACCGCGTATGCGCCCCAGAAGCGCCTACGTTCGCGCCACGTATGCGCACCCGGAAGCGCTCCGGTGCACGCAGCGTCAGCGCGTCAAGTCATGTGACCTTAAAATAAATGTAAATGTATAGGCATTTATATAGCGCACTACTTACCCATAGGGTCCCAAGGCGCTTCGACCGCTGCGAAACCCTTCCTGGCTTCCCTGAGAGATGGTCCCTTAATGGGTATCTCCAGGGTGGGACCAGGCATCCCCGGCGGTCTGGTGGGGCCGTTAGTGAAGATGAGGCAAGCTAATGCCCAGAGTTGCCGAGTGTGATCACTGATCAGAGTGGGCACCGAGGCGAGAGAATTATCGAGTCCGCTGACCCTGGTCCAGAAACCTGCCGCGCCGGGAATCGAACCCTGGTCCCGGGCCGTCCTCTGCTCTCGGGTCTGCCGCCTCTAACCAGTGAGCCACACTACTTCACTAAAATAACACTTTTCATTGGTTGCTAACAGTTTTTTTTACAAAGAATGAAATCCCCACCCATTTCCTTCACTTCTTCTTTCACTTTTGTGACTGAAAGACCTGTCTTTTTGCTCTTGCATCTTTCTTGGTTAATCATGGCTGCCAGACCATCCAGCAGTGAAGATGAGCCTGAATTCATCGATGAAGAGCCTCCTCAGCCAAAGGTGAAAGAGCATTTCATCTGGAAATTCTTTTCCATACCAGAAGGACTGAAAAAGGTGAATGCTCCAAAAGTGGAGTGCAGTATCTGCAAAAAAGTCCTGTCACGGGGTGACCCCAAAAAGAAATATTCTTTTGGGAACTTCACAATGATATGGCATGGGGAGAGGATGCACCCCCAGAATTTTGCCCAGGAAAGTGTCAGGGCTCTGGCACAAGAGGTTCCCAGTGATGGGGCCTCTACATCCACCGGAGGAGCAACTACTTCTGTAAGGGGGCGATCGCAGGAGCTGGTTCCAAATATTCAACCTGCGTTCAACAAAGGTGTCCAGAAATGCAGATACTGCGATCAACTCCTTACCTTTGGGGAGCAAAGTGTCCTGCTCATGGTTCGAGCATTGGAGAACCATCGCTGCCGTTCCCAGCCCTAATTTTTTTTGTTTTTTTTTGCTCCTGTTGAGCAGTTTCCATTCCCTGTTTTTGCTTCTGTTCAGAAAAAAGAAAAAAGAAGAAAAAAAAGTTTTTTCAGAACTACCTCCAATTCTCATCAAAGAGCTATATTCTTTAAAAAATGAAAAAGAGTAAGTGAAGTGGAGTGCATTGATAATGGAAAGGAAAATGAATAAGAAAGAACAGAAAGGTATGAGAGGAGAAAGGAAGTGAAGTAGGGGGACTGAAAGAAGGTGAGTGTTGGGAAGGAAAGTAAGGAGAAGGAGAGTGAATATGGGGAATGTGGATATTCAAAGAAAATGTTGAAAAGGAACAGGGGTGTGGAAGGGTAAGAAAAGATGCATTGCTGGAGTTGCATAATTTTTGTGACACACTCCAGCAATGCATCACTTTTGCGCTCACAGATACGTCTGAAATACTGACGTATCTGTAAGTACTTCCGACATAATATGTCATATATTTAATATGACGCATGAGTAGAAGACCGAAGGCCTCATTTATAAGGCCATGCGTCCCTTTTACGCCACCGGTGCGTCACTTTTTGTGACGCACCAGTGCTGTAAAAAATGCACCTTATTGAGTCATATTTACAAAGTGACGCATCTAGGTAGATCCGTCACTTTGTAAACCCCTACGCCACATTATACCTACGTCAGGTGTAATGTATGCAAAAGGGACGTATTGACGCAAGAAAGGGTCGTAGAGGTGACGCAGTGAAATCTATGAGATATCACTGCGTCACTTTTATGACACTGTTGCGTCCAAATCTTACGCCTGTTTCACAGCAGGCGTGCAGGCCCTTTCACATGGGGCCTAGCCCCATGTGAAAGGATGCATTGCTGGAGTTGCATCATTTTTGTGACACACTCCAGCAATGCATCACTTTTGCGCTTACAGATACGTCTGAAATACTGACGTATCTGTAAGAACTTCCGACATAATACGTCATAAATTTAATATGACGCATGACTAGAAGACTGAAGGCCTCATTTATGAGGCCATGCGTCACTTTAACGCCACCGGAGCGTCACTTTTTGTGACGCATCAGTACAGTAAAAAATGCACCTTATTCAGTCATATTTACAAAGTGACGCATCTAGGTAGATGCGTCACTTTGAAAGCCCCTGCGCCACATTATACCTACGTCAGGTGTAAAGTATGCAAAAGGGACGTATTGACACAAGAAAGGGTCGTAGAGGTGACGCAGTGAAATCTATGAGATATCACTGCGTCACTTTTATGACGCTGTTGCGTCCAAATCTTACGCCTGTATCACAGCAGGCGTAAGACTGATGCAAGCCCTTTCACATGGGGCCTGGCCCCATGTGAAAGGATGCATTGCTGGAGTTGCATCATTTTTGTGACACATTCCAGCAATGCATCACTTTTGCGCTTACAGATACGTATGAAATACTGACGTATCTGTAAGTACTTCCGACATAATATGTCATATATTTAATATGACGCATGACTAGAAGACTGAAGGCCTCATTTATGAGGCCATGCATCACTTTATTGCCACCGGTGCGTTACTTTTTGTGACGCATCAGTACAGTAAAAAATGCACCTTATTCAGTCATATTTACAAAGTGACACATCTAGGTAGATGCGTCACTTTGTAAGCCCCTGCGCCACATTATACCTATGTCAGGTGTAAAGTATGCAAAAGGGATGTATTGATGCAAGAATGGGTCGTAGAGGTGACGCAGTGAAATCTATGAGATATCACTGCGTCACTTTTATGACGCTGTTGCGTCCAAATCTTACGCCTGTATCACAGCGGGCGTAAGACTGATGCAAGCCCTTTCACATGGGGCCTGGCCCCATGTGAAAGGATGCATTGCTGGAGTTGCATCATTTTTGTGACACACTCCAGCAATGCATCACTTTTGCGCTTACAGATACGTCTGAAATACTGACGTATCTGTAAGTACTTCCGACATAATATGTCATATATTTAATATGACGCATGACTAGAAGACTGAAGGCCTCATTTATGAGGCCATGCGTCACTTTAACGCCACCGGTGCGTCACTTTTTGTGATGCACCAGTGCTGTAAATAATGCACCTTATTCAGTCATATTTACAAAGTGACGCATCTAGGTAGACGTGTCACTTTGTTAGCCCCTGCACCACATTATACCTATGTCAGG
Source organism: Lissotriton vulgaris (assembly GCF_964263255.1). Classification (NCBI taxonomy): domain Eukaryota; kingdom Metazoa; phylum Chordata; class Amphibia; order Caudata; family Salamandridae; genus Lissotriton; species Lissotriton vulgaris. Next base: position 80,693 of record NW_028255448.1, on the reverse strand, counting down.
TGTAATGTATGCAAAAGGGTCGATTGACGCAAGAAAGGGTCATAGAGGTGATGCAGTGAAATCTATGAGATATCACTGCGTCACTTTTATGACGCTGTTGCGTCCAAATCTTATGCCTGTTTCACAGCAGGCGTGCAGGCCCTTTCAAATGGGGCCTGGCCCCATGTGAAAGGATGCATTGCTGGAGTTGCATCATTTTTGAGACACACTCCAGCAATGCATCACTTTTGCGCTTACAGATACGTCTGAAATACATAACATATTAAGAACTTCCGACATAATACATCATAAATTTAATATGACGCATGGGTAGAAGACTGAAGGCCTCATTTATGAGGCCATGCGTCACTTTAACGCCACCGGAGCATCACTTTTTGTGACGCACCAGTGCTGTAAAAAATGCACCTTATTCAGTCATATTTACAAAGTGACGAATCTAGGTAGATGCGTCACTTTGTAAGCCCTGCGCCACATTATACCTACATCAGGTGTAATGTATGCAAAAGGGACGTATTGACGCAAGAAAGGGTCGTAGAAGTGACGCAGTGAATAAACTGGGTTTTCCCCATGCTACGCTCCCCAGTCCGCTCCCCGGAGCGTGTACTGGGCGCTCCCCACGCACAAATCGAATTTTTTTTATTTATTTTTTGCCCCGCGGGACCCTATTATAGCCCCCACATCAAACCCAATTGTGCGAAAATGTATCTTCCTATGTAGACTTTTTTCTGGCTCCAATCGTTCCAACACTCAGCTCCTATATTAAAGACACTGGGGACTTCCTTAGGATCATTATGGGAGTTGAATGGCAACCTGAGTATTGGCTAGCAACTATTGATGTTGTCTCGCTATATACATCAATCCAGCGGGACATAGGACTGGTTGCAACCAAATACTTTTTAAGTCAAAGACCCATATCGGAATTACAACACACTAACATGGTAATAGATATGATGACTTTTTGCCTGGAAAACAACGTATTCACATTTGATAAAAAAAATTTCAAACAAACATGCGGATGTGCCATGGGTGTTTCATTCTCTCCAAGCTACGCCAACCTCACCATGGGGTGGTGGGAGAAGAACATAGCGTGGAGAGAAGAAAACGAACCATATACCACGGACGTGGTTATTTGGCTCAGATTCATAGATGATCTGTTCCTCCTGTGGAAGGGCACAAAACAGAAACTGCTGGAATACATCGAAATACTCAATGACAATGTAGTGGGACTACGATTCACGTCAAATATTCAAAAAGAAGAAATAGAATTTCTGGACACAAAAATCTATGTTAAAAACAACAAGCTAGAAACAACTGTATTCAGAAAGGCAACGTCAACAAATAGTGTACTACACGGAACAAGCTTCCACCCTACCTCCCTAAAAAAGAGTACCCCGTATGGGGAATTCTTAAGAATGAAAAGAAATTGCTCAGAAGAGAATGAAATGGAGAACAAACTCAAAGAGACTAAAGACCGCTTCTCCAAACGTGGATACAAACATGCTGACATAATCAAAGGAGAACAAAAAGCAAGAGCCAAGTCAAGAGAGGAAACACTGATAACAAGACAAAAACCAATGGGAAACAACACAGAAGATGATCAACCGCGATTAATACTAACATACTCCAAGGAGAGTTACAAAATCCGCCAAGTTCTGTTAAAATACTGGAACGTTCTCAAGAAAGACAATGAGATAGGCAGTCTGATTGGTGACAATCCGCTGGTGACATATCGCAAAGCTCCATCAATCCAAGATACATTGGTAAACAGTCATTTCAAGAAAATAAGAACCCAAAGCTGGCTGGAAAAAAGACAACTGGGCTTTAGTAAGTGCATGACATGTAAAGCATGCAATATTGGTCAAAACTTGAAATCACTAATTGATCCCAGGGGAAGAACTTTTGTTATTAAGGACAAAATAACATGTGAATCACAATTTGTGGTGTATCAAATACAGTGTTTCTGTGGCAAGAAATACATTGGCTCGACAATCTGTCCACTAAAGAAGAGAATTCTTGAACACACTAGAGCAATCCAGAACAATGACCCAACCTATGCAACAGCGAAACATCTGAACTCACATCCAGGAAAAACTTGGAAGGACATGAAATACTCGGGAATAGTGTTGGTTGGTGAAAATGAAAGAGGAGGTGATCGAACAACTAGCTTGAGAAGGCTTGAGTCAAAATTAATAATAAGATTCAAAACCAGAAGCCCTTGGGGGCTCAACGCCGATGAGGAACATTATGTACACTTATGAGTCTCTGACTATAGTGATAATGTAAATTTCATTCCTTCCATTGTAAAGAAAAATGAGAAAAAAGTATATACCAGCAGTGAAGCAATATCTGTTTCCATGATTGAGCAACATGAATTCAATGTATGTGACACTTAGAGAATGTAATTTGATTTTAATTATTCATGCAGTATGATTACTGTTGATCTAAAGCAGAAAACGACACAATTAAACTCTAAGGCACTTAGCCATTATGTTTAAAATGGACACTCAGTCCACTACATTATAACTTAAAGGTGTAAATATGCGCCAAACGATGTAAGCGACTCTAGCTACATCACGAACGGTCCAGTCGACTATTGTGTGCGCATTGGTATTCAACGTCACGTATATCCAATAGAGTTCAAACTGTGTCGCAAGTATGCTTGGATCCGGTACCTCACACTGCACGATTTGGAAATATGCTGATCCAAAAGACTACTGGGCCCACAATGCACCATCATTGCCATGTGGTGACCACAGGTATTTAATTTGAAAAGCAATGATGGACTATTGTTTGTACCGTGACCAGGGACAGCTTCATGTCCGAAACGCGTAGGTGGGGAAACTACAGAAAATAAACCTAAGCATTTAACTAACGGAGTAGTGTGCGGCGTGTTTCTTGATTGAAACGTCTTTGCTGAAAGGTATTGCTGCAAGGGTGTCCTGAACCTTGCCGCCGGCACCAGCTTTTGAAGCTCCTCTCATGTTGGGACATTTGCTCGTGATATATATATATATATATATATATATATATATATATATATATATATATATATATATATATATATATATATATATATATATATATATATATATATATATATATATATATATATATACACAGCACCCGCGCATCAGCGCAAGTAAAGCCCACACTCCAGACAGTTTTTCCAAGGTGATATTTATATAGCTAACGTGTTTTGACCTAGTTGGTCTTCTTCGAAGCCATATATATATATATATATATTCACCATATTCACCTTCACAATCAAATCCTACGTTTGCTCCAGCTCCTTCATCAAGACCCCTTATTCCTCATTCCCTTCCTTCGTGCGGTTTAAAAAAAAAGTATTTAAATAAAATTTATAGGGATAGCAGTCTGCTGAACCTTGCAGGCCACCATTACTGTGAATGTAGTCAAGTGGAGATGTTGGATCAAGTCACAGTTTGTGCATTTCCTAATGAAAAATAATTAGGCCAATTGTTTTATGTCTGCCTCTGATTCCTTATTTTGTGAGTAGGCCTGTTAACACATTTGGCCACAATAGGTCAGTTCGCAAAATATATTGCAATTGGCGAAAAGACAGTTTGCAATTTGCACACGTTTTTTGCAACCAGTATTATAGTACATCTGGCCCTAACAGTCCTATTCTGGGCAGGCGGAGTGGAAATATATAAGGGAATGATAGTGGACATCTGCTTGTTAATTCTCAGGCTTCGAATCTGAAACACAAAAATGTAATGCTTAAACTTTCTGTCTGCTTTCTTTGCAGCAGGGGCAGCTTTTCCGTTTGAGCAGAGGCGAGTCCCCCAACTAACCGAAATGCCCAGGAAAAGTACCAGAGATGAAAAATAAAATTATAATAAAGTTTATTGAAGTTACTAAAGTCCTCATCACTGATTTTCTTTCAAGGGTAACCCTGAAGCCACAATTCTATTGTGCTTTACTGTGAGTTAAATGCTTCCCTGTAGACTGCTTCCAAATGTTTTCGAAAAATGTATTCAATGTCTACAGGAGTCCGGCACCTATATCTCAGCATGAGATCAAGAAAGCAAAAGAATCCGGCAAGAAAGGTAAAGCACCAGGACCAGATGGCCTACTTGCCGAGCTATGTGAATCTTTACCTGAAGTTTTGATCCCAGTAATGGATAAACTGTTTTCCCATATTTTGGAGAAAGGAGGGTCTATGCCTCCCTCTTGGGGTGAGGCGACGGTGGCCTTGATTTTAAAACCATCTAAGCCTGCAAATCAGTGTGATTCGTATAGACCAATCTCTCTGCTTAGCCTTGATTATAAAATCTTTGTCAAGGTCTTAGCAGAGAGGTTGAATGGCATTATGAGTGGTTTGTTACATCAGGACCAAAAGGATTTTGTGAGAGGGAGGGGTTGCAAGATTTAATTTACGATCTGGTTGGCGCTATTGATCTTGCAACTCTATATAAACTACCATTAGCATTATCACGCTGGACGCTACGAAAGCGTTTGATCGGGTGAATTGGGCTTTTTTAAATAAGATACTAGAGAAATGTAATTTGGGGGAACATTTTTTCGAGAGTTATCTCAGCAATAAAGCCCCAACAGTCAGAATATTAATAAATTGTAACCTCTCTTCTCCTATACAAGTGCAAAGGGGCACAAGGCAGGGATGTCCCCTGTCGCCAATGCTTTTTAATTTATAAATACAATCTTTTGCAGAAAGTATCAGGGCATATGAGGACATACTTCCTTTTAGATTTGGTAGTTGGGAGAAAAAAGTTTCTCTGTATGCCGATGACATCATGGTATATACGTCAGATCTTGAAAAAAAAGATCCCAATCGTATATAGTCTAGCTCAACAATTTGGTAATATCTCAGAATATGAGATTAACCAGTCAAAAACTGAGTGCCTGGCTTGGAATGCCACTGTTTGTTCCCCTCAACTGAAAAGAGAAATGAGATATTTGGAAATAAAAATCACTCAAGGTATCAATGATATACCTAACATAAATTTGCGTAAAATTGATAAGGAAATTTCGGATTCCCTAAAAATCTGGGCTTATTTACCCTTAACACTAATAGGAAGGGTTAATCTGGTAAAAATTATGTTATTACCGAAATTGATCTTTTTATTCCAAAACATACCTTTAGCTTCTCAGGAAGAAAGCTTGAGGAAAATCCAGTAAAAATGAATTCATTTATATGGGCTTCCAAGGGCACTTGAATTTCTTGGAAGAAACTGCGAAGAAGAAAGAACAAGGGAGGCTTATGTGCACCTGATTTATCTATCTATGCATGGGTTTTCCTAATGAAGGCAGGGAAAATGCTCATGAATGAACCCTACCTCTCAGATATAGGGAACATGTTCAGGGAAATGCTGCAAGACCCAAAAGGAGCTGAATATGCTTACTTATATAAATTTGGAGATCCACGCTACTTCAAGAAAGTCCGATTGAAAGTTTGGAATGACTTAGCAATCACCTGGAGCAAAATCAGAAAGTTGTCAAAAATCAGCTATTATAGCGCTATGGCACCTATATGGGACACACCTGGTTCACCTGAGAGGACTAAAGATTCATTGTAAATTGTTGGGCCCAACTTATTCCAGAGAGATGTTTGATATCATGGGAAGACCTGAAGTTTATGACGGACAATCAGTTATCCAAATTTAAGTATTTACAAATAAAAAGTTGGTCCCAAAGGATTGTCATACCGATTGGCTATACAAATGATTTAGAGACAGCATTGACAACTAAACAAAAAAGAAGTGGTGAATCTTTACTGGCTCCTGATTGATTTGGCAGACAAGGACTTTACACTTCCAGAACGGCTGTGGGGCTAGTACTTGCTGGACCTCAATAAAGAAACACTATGGCAAGTATCTTTTGACTTACTATATGTCACAGTTCAAGCTGCCAATTTAAGGAGAAACCATCTTTTCTCTCTTCACAGAGTTTATTGGTCTCCCCTAAAATTATCAAAATTTGCAAAGAGTACTATTCCATGTTGTCCAAAGTGCCGGAACGAAAATGCTAACGACGAGCATATGCTTGTAAGCTGCCCCATAATACAGAAATTTTGGGATCTCGTATTAAAAGGTATGGAAGGAATATTTGGGTTTGATATTCAGGTGAGTATTTCTCTACTCTTTTTTGGTCTCTTCCCTGAGTAGGAATTGTTACCTTTAGATTCTAATAAGTTGTGTTTTTATCTTATTTTACTAAACCCAACCCGCCTATCGCTGAGATCCAGGCTGCTCCTACCTCCCGTTAGTGGAGAAGTGTGGCTCAGGGGTTAGAGGTGGCAGACCCGGAAGCTGAGATCGGCCCCGGACCAGGGTTCAATTCCCCGCCTCGGTGGGTCTTGGGCTAAAAATTCCACGGTCTCGATAATTCTCGCTCCGGTGCCTTCTCGACTCACGGGTTCACGCTCTGCGACTCTGGGCAATAGCTTGCTTAATCTCCACAACGGCCCCTCGTGGCGGGATGCCTGGCTTTCACCTTGTGGATACCCTGCCGGGGCCTCTCACAGGGGAATACCAGGACGGGTTCCCTAAGCAAGCGCCAGGATGTCCTTTGGGTGACAGGTTGCGCTATATAAGTACACCTACATTTACATTTACATTCAACTACTTCTCCGGTATAACTCTAAACAGCTCATGGCATTAGGACGCCCACTTTCAAGGAAATGCTGCACTCTACACTTGGAAGACGAAATCACGCCCTGACCCAATTGTAATTTCAGAGTCACTCATGGCGGGAAACCAATTACGAACAGGGAAAAAGCTAAGAATGAACTTAGTTATGTTCAACTTAAAACTTTTTCCTTTCTTAGCCTGAATTGTCGGTCCTTACCTAAGCACAAATTTGAAATATTTAACCTGTTAACGGATGAACAACCATATGCCCTATTCCTCACAGAAACGTGGCTCCAGGAGAGCTCAGGTCCTGACATAGCAGTGGCATTACCTGACCACTACGCTATAGTAAGAATTGATCGCACAAACAAAACAGGAGGAGGGTTAGCTATTCTCTTTAAACAAGAGTTTACTTGTGATTTCACTCACCTGCCCATGCCTAACTGTGAAGCGGCTACATTTAAGCATGCCCTCACCCCTAATTTTACCTTCTCTGGCGTTCTTATATATCGCCCACCGGGCTCTGCCATGGCTTGGGCAACCGCCCTTACTGAGATGCTAAGCCCCTTGGTGATGAATGCTGCACATTTTTCCCTTATAGGGGATGTAAATGTGCACTTAGACAATCAAACCTCTACTCTGACTTCTGAGCTTGTCCCAGACTTAGCATCCTTAAATTTAAGTTTACTGAACTCAGGACCCACTCATACAGCTGGTCATTTTCTTGACCCTATTTTCTCTAACCTAGAGGGAATCTGTGTTCTACCCGCATGGCCAATTTGTTGGTCAGACTGATTAAATGTTCACTTCCAGTGACAATGTATGACCCTAAAACCCTCTCCAACGCACCCACATTTATAAGGAACTGGAAAAAATTAGATATGGAAACACTCAATTCCTTTCTTTGTTCCCACCTTCCCTGTACACAACAATCAATACATTCCCTGTCTACGGTAGTACAGAACTGGCTTCTGACAGCAATCGTTACATGCCTACCCCTAACCAAGCTAAAACGTTAGGGCCTTCGACCTCCGGCCCCTTGGTTAACGGAACTACTGAAAAAAGAAAAATCGGATTGTAAAACTTATGAGCGCAAATGGAGAAAGAACTACTCCTTGAAAGCAAAAAAAATGTATAAAAGTAAACTAGCTAAATACCATTTTCTTTGCAAGAGGGCTCGAGCCGAGCATGTGTGCTCGACCATTTCAGAAGCTTTAAACCAATCAAAAACCTTATTTAAAATGGTAAAAGAGCTGGCAGGGTCAAAAACATCAGCCATGCCACCTGAGTTAAATAAACACCAATGTGACACCTTGGCTACCCTTTTCATACAAAAAGTAGACAAAATCCATCAAGGTGTTACTACTGCCCAAAACAAAAGCCCACCAAAGGCAGAAACTTTGCCCTGCCCTATCCTGAGCAACGACACCAATCACTCGGATGGGCCTACCGTTCCACATTTAAGTAGTACTCTGGTTAGTAGGCCCATGATTACTATTGAGACTCTAACCAAACTTCTTAACACTATAAAATCAGGATCTCCTCTGGATCCCCTTCCTTGTGCAATATTGAAAAAACTTGACCCCCTGTCTTTGAGCATTGTCATGGACCTTCCTAATACCTCCCTTCGTGAGGATATTGTCCCTGTCACTTGGAAGCACTCAATGATACACCCCTTGATAAAAAAAGCTGGATCTGATCTTGATCAACCTTCGAACTTTCGGCCCATTTCCTTGCTTCCTACGTTTTCCAAGATTTTGGAAAAACATGTACATAAAACTCTTACTGAATTTGTTGCTTCACAAGATCTGTTGCCTCTTGGCCAATCTGGATTCAGAGCTGGCTTCTCGACTGAAACCACTCTGCTTGGGGTTACAGAGAACATCCGCGGCCAATTAGACAAGGGCGGGACTGTGGCCCTTATACTATTGGACTTAAGTGCCGCCTTTGATACGGTGTCACATACCGTATTAATAAAAACACTTGGCTCTTTAGGTATTTGCGATTCGGCACTTAGATGGCTTATTTCCTTTTTAACAGATCGCACCTTTCAAGTTTTCTCCCACACGGCTTACTCTGACACCCATGTCTTCAAACATGGAGTTCCACAGGGATCGATACTCAGCCCTCTTCTTTTTAATCTTTATATGAGCCCTCGGGCTAAAGTAGTTGAGGACACCGGATTGTTGATGTATTCATATGCAGATGATTCGCAGCAGATTTTTTCACTCTCTTCTGAGAACACTGCCACCCCCTCCACACTTAAGGAAGGTCTTGTTAAAATATCTGGATGGATGCATAATAACTTTCTCAAATTAAATGGGGAAAAAACCGAGGATATCATATTCGGAAAAAACAAGCTCTTGTGGGGCCCCAACCATTGGCCTCAAGAAATGGGTGCCCTTCCCGTTCCAGTCACACAAGCACGCAACCTCGGTATCATTATCGACGACTCACTTAACATGCACCAGCAGATGGTAAAAACCGCAGCCACGTGTTCTGCCATCCTTAGATGGATAAAGAAAATCTGCTGGATGCTGCCTGACTCTACCAAGAAAACAGTAGTCAATGCCTTAATTACCTTCAGGCTTGACTATGGAAATGTGCTTTATTTGGGGGCAAATAAAGCATTGATTCGTACATTACAGGTCATTCAAAATTCAGCTGCCAGGCTACTATACAAAATCCCCAGATCTACCCCAACTACCCGATATCTTCGAGACCTTCATTGGCTGAGAGTCGACTGCCGAATCAAATTTAAGACACTTTGCTTTATGCACAAAATCCACACAGGCACGGCACCAAAGTACCTTCAGTCGCTTGCCCATCTGCACCACCCTGTCCGCACCCTCCGTTCTTCCTCATCTAAAATGTTTGTCATTCCAAAAATCAAGCTCACACGTATGGGCGGCCGGTCCTTCTCCTATCTTGGGCCATCACTATGGAATGCCCTCCCATTAGCAGCACGCAATGAAACGAACTACATGAGCTTTCGCAAAATCCTAAAAACCATAATATTTAATTTGTATCAGCATTGTCCGCTTAACCTTACTTAAATTTGCTCCACTTTTCTCGCTGGGAAACCCTTTGTGGGTAGCTGCTGTGCGCTACAAATGCAATAAATAAATAAATAAATAAATAAATAACCTGGAGAGAAATCTGTAAATGTTGCTTTAAATGCACCCGAGCTTTTTAGATTGGGTAAATGCTATTAAATATGTAATGAAATTGGATGTAGCTACAAGAAAAGAGAATAGCAAGAAGATTGCCTTTTGGGCACCATGTATAGGCTGGCTGGACAAACTCTAGACTAATTTGGGGGTATATGAGTTCAATAATAATGCCTCTACATGGAGTTACTTCACCACTCGGGTCAGTTCCTGAGCTGCACAGATAGAAGAGCGGAACAGACCATTTTGAGAGGTTCTGTGTAAAGTGCCAACCATTAAGATCAGACTTCTCTTGCTGGTGCCAACACGAAGGGGGACAGCAGAGGAAATCAATATAGCAATGGAAAGCTCTAATGGCGTATGAGGACAAAACAAAATGATAATAAAGTTAATGTATAACCATTTTATTTTTCATCCACCCATCCCAAACTGAGCATCAGGATGTGGCAGAGCCTGCTGAGTGGCAGACATGGGGAGAATGTTGGGCTGCCTGGGCAGTTCAAAGTGCATATGTCCCTTTTGCCATTCGCCTTGTGACGGCCAGCCAGACATGCGTACTTTGGCACCTCTAACCCAGCTGTCTTAAGACCGCTGGATTAGACCAAGCACAGGCCTCCAATGCCCTCAGAAGCGCCAAGAAAGGCCACTTCCTCCAATCCTGCTGCTCTCATGCTGGTTAACAGCATGAGAGCAGCACCAGGATTGGTTAGGGAAGTTTTTGAGGGTCCCACTCTGAAGGTAGAGTCGAGAAGAAGTAACCGAACTGGAGTGAGGAGGACGTTCATCAGATAAGTAAGTGCCTATTTATTTATTTTATTTGTTTAATGTGTGCAGTCACCCACCTGCCAGCCATTTGCCCACCCTACCACTATCAAGTGCTGCTAGCTGCAACTGCTTCACAGGGTTTGGTTTTAGCTTTTCAGGGGCTCAGAAGTAATACAAAGATCTATCAAGACCACTACCCATGGTAACTGACGAAATACTTAAAGTGTGGTTGCCATATATAGAATATCTCTTCGTTCAGTGAGATGCAGATGTTTTCCAAGGCGATCCGCCCACTTTCAATGCTAAGCAATGAGAAATTCTCTCTCCCTAACATTCTGACTGGAGGATCTCACTTGGAAAAGAACATTACTTGACTGAGATCACATCCCTACGATCTAGGATATTACCAAGCTTAAACCTAGAAGCATTTATCACACATGTGTACTGCCTGCTAGCACCCCAAAGCAGCTGAAATACAGTGGGAGTAGCAAACAAGAACAACAGATAAAATAAATAAATTCGATAATGACACTGAAGTCTGAAAATATGTTGTTATACATCACGGGGCTTATTTACAATCCCCTTGCGCCACTTTTGCGTAATTTTTAACATGGGAAAAGTGACGTACGGGTGGCGCAAGGGGCTTGTAAATCTGCCCCCACGTATTTAAGGAGGCTGAGTTAAAAACCATGAGGGCGATTTTCAGGCAGCGAAGGTATAGGAACCTCACAGTATAAACTAGGTTGGTACAATAACATCCTGGTTACCACAGAATAACCCAACATTCATTTCGAATTGTTTGTTAAGAAAAAAATTATACAGACCCTAAACGTTTCTATGCTGAAAGAACCAGGACATTTGATACGTGATAACATTAGATAGCATTGAAGAAATGTACTGAACATACGCTGGTTTAAGTGTTTGTTCATGCCGTCTCAACAAAACAGGAGGCGATAGCCATAAAGTCACACATCTAACATTGCAAATTCTTGTTAAATGCGAATGCGATTCATGGCGTGGCATCAATCACAATGTAATGACGAACTGTTTGTTCTATCCGGATCAAATTTAATGCAAATTGAATTGTGTGGACGTCTTTCACATTAAATTCACATCTCTGATTGATGTCAAAACTCCAGCAATCAGTTTCCTTTTGGTACGTGCTTAGAAACATTATTTTGCAATTTTTAATGTACAATGCAGATAGTGGAGTAAATTAGTAGTATACTCTTTATCCCACTCCCTTGCGCCCTTGAAAAGGTCACTCGTTGTGTATCTGCTTCTCTGTGAGCATTGGGTTATAATGTAGTTCAGGAGGTGTGTAGATCCTTTTTTCCTTTTGGCATTTATTTAACAGTATTTCACATTTTTGTCATTTTTTGCTAGCCAGCAAAGCCAAGTTCCCCCGCGCCACTGGTGGGTTGACAGAACATACTTGCAGACAGACACTGCTTCACAGACATACAAAGGTGCGTAATGCCTTGATGTAGTGACATACAATATGCATCCCCTCCATTCATTATGTTTGCAAATGGCTTCTAGGTGATATACAAGAGTTTCCTATGTATCAGCTATATGAGGAAAATAAGAGAGCCGATCCCATGTTGTCTGGGTGCTGTATGGCTAAGTCGATATGATTTCATTGGAAACTCCATTCATACTTCGAAAGGCTTGATTCATTTTGTCTTACACATATTTGCTTTTGACCCTTTACCCACTGCCTACACTTTGACGACCTTATTACATTCCTCAGAATATTATTTTTCAGTAACACACAAAACAAGCAAAAACATCACTGCTGAACGACAGTGCACATTGTACATTGACATATGTATCATGAACTATTTTCCAGACACCTGTTTTGTTTGAAAATAGGTTCTTCTGTGTATTGAAGTTTAATGGATAACTGAAAAACATGCAAGTCACAAACTCAAATGGACCAAATGGTAATGACACATTCTCTCTCCCCATACTCTACACTTGAACACGTTCGGGATGCCACTCCAATTATGTTTAGATATTATTAATCTTAAGAGGTTTGTGCTGAGCATACTCTCGAATTTGTAACGTTTTCACTGACTTAGTCACATACCACGCTTTGGTGAGAAAATACTTACTCTACTTTAGTTGAACGTTTCCCCTGTGACTAGAACAACTCTTATGGTGAATGTGAATAAAAGGTCGATTCTGCCACTCTTCTATAGCTCCCCGCTCACTCTTCTTTCGGTTCTGACAGGGATACATGTAAATTGGCATTTCATGTCTCATGTCACTAATCACAATCATATAACTGTGTTATGGTGTGCAACTAAATACCAACACGACAATATCAATGGTACACAATGGAAATTATCGAAAGTAAAATATAGGCAGGTAAGTAAGTCTAGATTTTCTATACATAATTCCAGGTATATATATATATATACCTTGGTGATGAAAATAGCTCCAATGAAAGTAAATGTGGAGTTATGAATAGTAAATCTTTACTTACCTATAAGCACCTTACGTTTCAAAATTTTGTCCCTAAATATTCTGTCATCCTTATGTGTGTAGTCTGACATTCTGGGGGCTAATATTGCAGAGGTTAACCCTTTTTTTATGTCAGTCCTACATGATAATCTGTTACTTGTGTTTTGCTTACATTGTGTTTGAAACCTCTTGTTACCTTTGTATTTACTAAACCTGTGTAATTCTAGCCATTCACTTCAGAGAGTATTTATCTCTGTGTCTGTCTCTCATCCAGCAGCCATTTTACTGAGGAAGGGAGTTGGGTTCACTGAAAACAATTTGCATCTTCAGGAATTTGGGACCTCTTTTCAGAAAAAGCCGAAAAATGCAGTGGATCAGTGTCAAACGATAAGGTACCCCAGTGGTTACCTGTAAAAAGGCTTCCATCTGAGTTACGGGCAAACACATCGGCTGGTTAACTTCTGAATCCCACTCCCTTTGCTTCCACTTCTCAATCTTTCTCCCATCTGGCTCACAATAGTTTTAGCTCAGCAGCAACTGGCACTTCAGCTTGGGCTGGCAGTACAACATTCTGCACATGAGTGGATATACCCTCCTTAAAAACAAAGAGAAATAAACAGTAAAACGACCTTCCCATATGCAGCTTCTAATCCGTAAAATGCACTGTCATCTTAAGAATGTTGGTGCCCTAGCAAAGACATACTTTGGGGCCGTTGCTAAGAACAACTTTGATTTGTATTACCTATTTTCTGCTAATCACTGTCGAGGCCACACAATATTAAATTATATCCGAAATGTTTTGACATGGGCTCACCAAAAAATAGCCGAATATAATTTGCTCCGGGTTCCACAAATCCTTACATTGATGTGGTGACGCACTAGCGTCAGCGCACTAGTGTTCCGCTAGGCGGAACAGGAAACATGTCACGCGTAGACGGAAGGCGGCCATTTGTAACCATTGGCGCCGACCGCTTCACGCAGAGCAGAAGTGTGTACCCGGCGCTCCGTCCTAAAATAAAGAATCACTTGCAAAGTAATGAGCGTCACTCATAATTTACCGATTCTATAATGGCGATGAGGCTATGGAATTGACACAGAACCCCAGATGCAAGCAGACGGCGTTTGAGATCGGAAAACGCTGATCCCATCGGCAGACTCGATTTCCACGTGCTGAGCAGCAGGACGGAGCGTGGCAGAGGCCTACACCTGGCTCCACACGGCGCACACCCCTTTCGAAGCACGCAGGACTGCACAACGGCGGAGGTAGGCCTGCAGACACACGGGGCACCAGGCACCACGGAGGCTCGGAAGGGCGAGCGAGCGTAGCGACTGTGCCCGCGCCAACAGAGGCAAACCAAGGGGCAGTGGGGAGCACCACCCCAAGGTGAACAGGACCGCCGAGCAAGCTGGCGGAACAGAGTGAGGGCAGGGGAGAGTCTTCGAACACTCGCCCCGAAGAGTCTGTAGGAGTGCAGACAGGAGCAGGGGCTGGGGCGCTGCCACCACTCACCCCTTCCAACGCACAACTACGAGTAGACAGAGAGAGTGACCCAGAAGAAGGGGACCCCACCAAGCACAACGCTCCGGGCAGCCCCCAAGGGAAGACGGTCTCTGTTCAACCCTCCAGAAACGGAGAAGGCAGAATGGCAGTGCACTCGTCGTCCCTCACGCAACTGGTGCCATTCCTGACCAACCCAGGGGAACCGGAGAGGCAATGGGAGGACTGGAAGAGGTACTTCCTCAACTACCTCGACGCTTTAGAGGAGGAGGCAGGCGCTCCATACTCAAGCAAACGCAGAAAGAAGATCTTGCTACACAACCTGGACCCGGAGGGAATAAGAATCTACGACACCATTGTGAAAGCAGAAAGAGACGCAGCTGACAACGATGTTTTCAGCCACACCATTGCCGACTTGGACGCGCACTTTTGGCCCGTGGTTTGTGTCGCGATTGACCGCTACAATTTCTTCCAAAGGAAACAGAAGAGTAGCGAAACAGTAGATGAATATGTGGTTGCCCTACAGAAGCTCGCCATCTCATGCAAATTCGGCGCTCTACACGACGAGCTCATCCGGGACCAAATCATCATGCATACGTCGAGCTCCCATGTCCAAGACAAACTGTGGGTAAACGGAGATGCCCCACTCAAAGAAATTTGGGCCATGGTCAAGAAGGCCGAACTATCAAAACGCTGTGCCCAAGCTGCCAAAAAGGACTCAGGAGGTACGCAGTCGGTATGCCAGATATCGACGCAACAGAAAGGGGACCACCCGAGGCAGAAGGAGCCACAGAAAAAACCGGAGGGCAGGAAGCAGAAGTCCACGTATTCCACCGACCAGAGGGGAGCTAAGGGAGGACGTCCGAGCTGCTACAGATGTGGAAGTGTCAACCATCTAGGGAATGATAAAGCGTGCCCGGCGTTCCGAGCTAAGTGCTCGTTTTGCGGAATATTTGGCCATTACGAGAAGGTATGCCGCCGGAAACCAAAAGGAGCCACAGTGAAATTCGTTGACCGAGAACAGCAAGACGACACCAATGACTCTGAGGGTACTGATGACCAGGAGGAAATACTGTATATTGACGTCCAAGGGTTGGAGATTGATGACTCAGGCAACGACAAGCCCCGGTTGGACATGCACATCGGTGGTATACCGTTAGAAATGATAGCGGACAGCGGAGCCCCCATCTCGATCATCCAAAGGAAGGTATGGGAAGACAAATTTGCATCCACACATGGTGAGAAACTGCGTCCCATGGACTTGCGTCCAGTCACGTACACTGGGCAGAGGATCCCAATGTTGGGGTATTGTCGCCTGTCATTCGAGTTCAGAGACCGCCAGGCGATATGCAAACTGTACGTGGCAGAGAAAGGCCCCTCAGTCCTGAGCTGGAGAGATCAGGGAGCTTTAGGGATCCAGTTGAACCCGGGGGGCATCGAGAAAATCCTGCTTATGGACATGGAGAAAAGAGACGATGTGGAGTCATGGAGAAGAGCATACCCAAGAGTGTTTAATGGCCAAATTGGGGAGCTGGCGAAATACAAACACTTGATCAGACTGAAGGAAGGTGCTAAGCCAGTGATGCACAAAGTAAGGAACATCCCGTTCAGAAGTAGGGAGGCGGTACAGCAAGAATTGGACAGGCTCGAGAAGGAAGGGGTAATCAGGGCCATAGAAAGTGCAGAGTGGCTTTCCCCCTTGGTGGTAGCTCAAAAACCCAACGGCAAGGTCAGATTATGCGTGGACCTGAGAGAGTTGAACAAAAACATACTCGTTGACAAATTCCCCCTGCCATGCATAAACGAGATGTTGTCCAAGACCAAAAACATCAAGTGGTTTTCGACAGTGGACCTGTCCTCGGCATACCATCAAGTCAAACTACACCCTTCCTGCACACACCTCACCTCCTTCATCACGCCATTTGGCTGCTACGAATTCCTAAGGATGCCATTCGGCCTAGCTTCAGCGGCGGCAGTCTTTCAAAAGATGGTGCATAAATTGTTGAGAGGAGTGGTCGACGTCCAATTCTTTCAGGATGACATTTTGGTAATGGGGAAGTCCATGCACGACCACAATGAGAAGCTCCACAAGGTGTTCAAGATCCTACAGGACAACGGTCTGACAGCGGAATGGTCAAAATGCAGATTGGGAGTGAAATCTGTCACTTATTTAGGCCACGAAATAAGTGAAGAAGGAATCCAAACCAAAGCCACCAACATGAAGGCCATTCAAGACGCACCCACCCCGAGCAAAAAGGAGGACGTTCGGTCATTCTTAGGAATGGCCGAATACTACAGCAAGTTTGTGCCACAATTTGCCTCAAAAACGCACCACCTACGACAGCTGCTCAAGGAGAGGAACGGATTCCAGTGGGGTCAAGCAGAACAAGGAGAATTCGAAAATTTAAAGAAAGAAATGAGCACCGCCATCCCGCTTAAAGGCTTCGATCCCCAGGCAGACACAATCCTCACGACAGATGCGAGTGACCGAGGACTGGGAGCAGTCCTAATGCAGCGCTCTGAAAATGGAGACTTGCACACAGTCAGCTTCGCATCCAGGTCTCTGGCCCCCAACGAAGAGAAGTTCAGCGTGGTGGAAAAGGAGATGCTGGCAGTGGTATGGGCCATGGAGAGATTCCGCCAGTACCTGTGGGGAGCGAGATTCCTAGTAAAAACGGATCACAAACCCTTAGTCCGTGTGTTGACATCAAGCGGCCATGCGCATGCCACACCAAGGATCGCAAAGATGACCCTGCGCCTATTAGACTTTCTCTACGACGTGGAACACATTCCCGGGCCTCAAAACAAGGTGGCGGACTTTCTCAGCAGGGCAGCTGCCATGGAAGCGAGGAGTGACCAGGAAGATCAAGAATGGGCAGGCTATGTGGTCGCCACGATCCAGGAGACAGAGAAGGCAATAAGTAGACAAGAGTGGGAGGAGGCGTACAAAGAGGATGATGATCTGGAAGCTATCAAGGGGTATGTGGTCCACGGGTGGCCGGAAAAGAGGCACCTAAGAGAAGAACTCCGAAGATACTGGGAGGTCAGGGAGGAACTATCTCTGGCAGAAGACTCCATCTTCCTGTTGAGAGGAGATAAGGTGATACCACCCAAAGGAGTACTGGAACACCTGATGGGATTACTACATGAAGGACACCAGGGCATCACCAAAACCAAAGCCCTCGCCAGACAGGCTTACTGGTGGCCAGCTGTCGATATGC
This sequence comes from Lissotriton vulgaris, assembly GCF_964263255.1. NCBI lineage: Eukaryota > Metazoa > Chordata > Amphibia > Caudata > Salamandridae > Lissotriton > Lissotriton vulgaris. The sequence goes on along the minus strand of NW_028255448.1, from coordinate 62,959 downwards.
AAATAGAAAGGCACGTGAGACAGTGCGAATCTTGTGCGAAGGCAGACAAATCCCAAAACCTGATCAGACCACCCCTTGGGAAGTTCCCCATACCAGATGGCCCGTGGGAAGTGCTGTCAGTGGACATCTTGGGACCAGTCCTAAACAAAACAGGGACTCAGAAATATGTGGTGGCGCTGGTGGACAAATTCTCCAAATGGCCGGAAATCGAAGTGAGGGAAACCATGGACACAGAGGCGGTGGTGAACTTCTTACAATCCACATTCCTAAGAGAGGGCATTCCCAAGATCATCGTTAGTGATAACGGCCCTCAGTTCACCTCGACAAGATGGACAACCTTCACCGAAAGGAATGGGATTGAAGTAAAGCACCCACCCATTTACCACCCCGCAGGGAATGGCCAAGTGGAGCGGTTTAACCGCGTTATCATGGGAACCATCCAAGCAGCCATCAACGAATGGCTGGATTGGGAGAAGGAACTGGAGAAGATGGTATGGGCATACAGGATCACCCCGGGCAGCACCGGGTACAGCCCGTTCAAAATTTTGCGAGGGAGAGAAGCGTTCACCAAGGACAATCAGGCGTGGAGGAAGTTGGTGATACAGAGTAGATGGTCTCCGGCAATAGTGAAAAGAAACCTAGAAAGAGCACAGGAGATCTATACTACTCACTTCAACAAGAACCACAAAGTAAAGGATGCAGAGCTGGACAAAGGGGACTGGGTTAGAGTCAAACTGGCAGTCCATAAGAAGAAGGGTGAGAGCAAGTTTTCGCCGCCATTACAAGTCTTGGAACCGTATGACCGATCAGCCTTGCTAAGCGACGGAAAGGTATGGTCGCAGGACAGGATGGCCAAGTGCAGCAGGATGATCAAAGAGGAATGTGATGTGGAAGATGGTCTAGAGAATGTCGGAAGAGACGGTGAAGATGAAAGTACGTGGATGTGGAAGAAGGACAGCAGGAAGTGGCCGAGGAGGAAAACGGAGCAGGAGAGCAAGAAGAGCAGAGGAGCGGAAGGAACGGAGAGATGGACAAGGACATGAAAGACAAGAGTGGTACGCAAGTTAAGGAGAGCATGGAACAGGAGTGCAGAGAGGGAACGATGAAGGTGAGAACCAGAAGGGGAAGAGAAGTGAGGACACCAGAGAGATTCAAGGACTTTAACATGGACTGGAAGTAAGAACTTTTATTGTTGATTTACGATGTGTAAAGGGGGGAGATATGTGGTGACGCACTAGCGTCAGCGCACTAGTGTTCCGCTAGGCGGAACAGGAAACACGTCACGCGTAGACGGAAGGCGGCCATTTGTAACCATTGGCGCCGACCGCTTCACGCAGAGCAGAAGTGTGTACCCGGCGCTCCGTCCTAAAATAAAGAATCACTTGCAAAGTAATGAGCGTCACTCATAATTTACCGATTCTATAATTGACCCTAGGTAGAAAGCGACAGTGTCAAAAGAGAAAGTAGAGGCAGACAAAGACGGTGAGAGAGTTTGAGATTAATAAATAGACAGAAGTGAGATAGACAGAGAGACCCCCTAACGGGTACAAGTCCTGGGCAATTGCCCATGTTGCCCATGCCTTAAAACGTCTCTGTTAAACAGCTTGATGCTGCAGTGAATGCTGACACGCTAAGTCAAAAATCCAGTATTCTGCTACAAACTCTAGATCTAGCATCTTTCTTTGTGCTACAAGTACATTGCAGGCTCCAAAGTGCCCCCATTTAGTAGTACCAAGTTGCCAATTGTAGGATGAGGCACTCAGGTCACACGCCCCATGAGGCGTAAGATATATACAGGCATAATGACAGTAGAGTTACCAAATACCCAGATATTGTTGGCCATCTGCTCTCAAATCGACTACATTTTCTAGATTTTTGTATCTGACAGATTATTTCCATACTGAAAAATTACACTGCCAGATATAGTAACAACCGCATAATGGCACTGAGGATCAAGGCAGGTACAAAGCAATCACACAGAGATGTTTCTTAAATGAGACAAAGGCAATATGTAGATCAATGGTGAAGCCCAAGCAATCCATAAAAGGTAAAATTATGGAAACTGGACCCAGATACATTAAAAAGGACACAGTTTTGTTCAGTCCCCTTGAACACATTCACATTGGCATATTACTGCCAATGAAATAACATAGTATAGATGGGAGTATAAAAAGATAATTGACAAACTGAAGGTCAAATCAAAAGAAATACATGTTCTAAGTGATAGGGTACTCCTTTAACAAAACTCATAAGCTCTAGCTGCAAGTCCACTGCAAAGTTCAACCGCTCAGCCATACCTTTGTCATCTGACTGCTCACACTGCACTTCTTCCAGAGAGACTTAGACAATTGTGTCAGATGAGGGAAATGGGCGATCAGAACTGGATTGGAGCCCTGCCTTTAATGCAAGCCCTTAATCTGCAAATAGTGAGTTGCTTTTTCTGCAGAAGTTCTAAAGGGGTGTAAAATCTCCTTAGTGAAATACAGAAGTTATTGACAGCCTTGAATATATCTTTGCGAGATACAAGAGATATAGGGCCCGATGTAGGTCGGTCGGTAACGGACGAAAATCGGTATTTTCGGCCGTTACCGACCGGTATACCCGAAATGGTATGTAGGGGCACAATTTTACAGAATCGGTAAATTTACCGAATCGGTAAATTTACCGAATCTGTAAAATACCGAATCGGTATTTTTACCGATCCGGTAATTCTCCGATGTAGGTGGGACTCTTCAGAGTCCCAGGAGCCGTAACGAATCGGTATTTTACCATCAAATCCAATTTGATGGTAAAATACCGATTCAGGTGTGCATGCACATGTGTGCATGCACACCTATGCCATGTGACAGGCAGACCTGCCCTTAGGGCAGGTCTGCCTGCCACATGGCACCTGTGCCTGTTTTGGGGGTGCCAGAGGGTGTCAAAGTGACACCCCCTGCACCCTTGTGTGAATCGGTATTTACCGATTCGGTAAATACCGAATCGGTAATGCCCATTCATTCCTATAGGCTTTGAAGCCCATAGAAATGAATGGGCATTACCGATTCTGTATTTACAGAATCGGTAAATACCGATTGTTAAAGATTCGGTATTTCAACATCTGGATATACCTACATATCCACACTTTAGATTTACCGATTTTTAATTACCGAATCGGTAAAATTCGGTAATTAAAAATCGGTAAATCTAATTTACCTACATCTGGCCCATAATTCATAGTTTCTTTAACCGAACTTGCAGTACAAGAATCAAGCAGTGAGAACTTCCCTTAGGCACTCTGCAGCAAAGGAGCATCTCAGAAAATTAGGTGTTGATTTTACCGCTGGACATAGGTTTTGCTACAGTTGCCACCCTGACATTTCTATCCATGCCTATTTCTTAAGGATGTACTATGTTTGTGATAGCACTATGATCGGATGAAATATGTACACATTACACATTCCTTCAGAATCCACGTTTGTTCTAAATGGATCAGAACAGAATTTTCAGCAATTTATTCTGCACAAATGGCATTTGTTTTAATCATTGACTGATATCATAGATGTATTGATATTTCTAAGGATTCTTGCTCAATATTGTACACCAGTTGAAAACATGGTATCAGGAAACTGGAAAAAAGGGCTCTACATTTGATGTTTGTTTGGGATTACAGCAACCAGTGTAAAGCATATGGGAAGGTGATCTGGGTTTACTGAAGGCAATCCAGCAAGTAGTCCGGGAGGCTGATTCTTTCACAAATGTTCACACATGTTCTGTAGGTGACCCTCAATGTCCCATCAGTGTCCTTCGAAAAGAAAAGAAAAGAAAACATGATTTTCCACTCAGGGCCTGAGCACAATACTGTTCTTCACAAGAGGGAAGGGTGGTACTTACGACCTATTCTTCAGCCCTCCTTAACAAAAGTATGTACTCACAAAAAGAAGACTAGAGCTACTCTGTAAATGCCTAGTTGTGCCAGATGTGGCACCTAGAATTGCAAAGCTCTCTGCCCAATAGTGTGGCATGTTTCATCTTTGGACATTTCCATACTTAAACTCATGAGATTTCAAATGGGCTACAATCGCCACTGGTAGGAGCAAGGTTTTTTTGTATGTAAAGTTGGGATTGTCTCCTGGTGACAGAGGAAACATTACAATAATCAATCAATCAATCATTGTAATTATAGAGCGCTCTACTTACCCGTGAGGGTCTCAAGGCGCTGAGGGGGGGGGGGGGGGCTACTGCTCGAAGAGCCAGGTCTTGAGGAAAACAGCCTTCAGTAACTCAAACAAATTATTTATTAATGGTCATTTGGCTGGATCACACTATGAGAGATAACACCCAACAGGCTGCTATCGGCTATGGATGGGGGCTATTAGTACCCTAACATCTGAAAGGGTATAATGTTTCAGCTGCCTCAAAAAAGGGTCTTAGGGCTTTCTTCAGGACCTATGGTAGTGTCTGGCCTAGAATCTGAATCTTCTATGTATAAAGCCTACAAGACATAATTAGCCTTCATTGCATGCTAAGTGTCCTAACAGGAATGTCCCTTATTACCGTGGAATTTTTCTTTGACTACTTTCACTAGTGTAGACTATTTTTCTTTACCCGAGTAAAATATTTGAAGTGGGAACGAGGAGGCAGCAAATGCTGACTAGAAATTCCCTCACTGTTATGACACGTTTCATGCAGGGGTACATTTTGCAACCAAACTACAGGCACCTTAAACCAGCATTTCATTTTCAGGTATTTTCCAAATTTCCTGAATATACTGTATCATCGTATCACCTGTGGATCACTTTACCTCATGAAAAACTCAGGCAGTCATGTATCCTCATGCAAGCCCAAGTTGAGCATAGATGATAGTCAAGCCTTGGGAGGGGTAAGTTCCTTACGATGTTTTGGAAGAAAATACAAAAAGTCTCACAAATGTCATGTACATCACATTTTACTGACCATCCTCATGAAAATAGGAAACACTAGTTACTGGATTTACATATTCAGAGGCACTATCTCTAAATCACATTCTATCACCTAAGAATTAAAATTGGGCATAATGATAGCTCCGATAAGCTTTAGAAAATACCCAGATGAATGCCCTTTGTGATGCAATTAAGGTTTCCAATTCATTTAAAGCAAAGATTTAGGGCCCGATGTAGGTCGGTCGGTAACGGCCGAAAATCGGTATTTTCGGACGTTACCCACCGGTATACCTGAAATGATATGTAGGGGCACAATTTTACAGAATCGGTACATTTACCGATTCGGTAAATTTACCGATTCTGTAAAATACCGAATCGGTATTTTTACTGATTCGGTAATTCTCCGATGTGGGTGGGACTCTTCAGAGTCCCAGGAGCCTTAACGAATCGGTATTTTACCATCAAATCCAATTTGATGGTAAAATACCGATTCAGGTGTGCATGCACATGTGTGCATGCACACCTATGCCATGTGACAGGCAGACCTGCTCTTGGGCAGGTATGCCTGCCACATGGCACCCGTGCCTGTTTTGGGGGTGCCAGAGGGTGTCAAAGTGACACCCCCTGCACCCTTGTGTGAATCAGTATTTACCGATTCGGTAAATACCGAATCGGTAATGCCCATTCATTCCTATGGGCTTTGAAGCCCATAGGAATGAATGGGCATTACCGATTCTGTATTTACAGAATCGGCAGATACCGATTGTTAAAGATTCGGTATTTCAACATCTGGATATACCTACATATCCACACTTTAGATTTACCGATTTTTACTTACCGAATCGGTAAAATTCGGTAATTAAAAATCGGTACATCTAATTTACCTACATCTGGCCCTTAGTTTGCACTGCTGACTGTGATTGGTAAATTTTCCTGCAAACTAAGTAGCTGTAAACTAGCATGATAAGTTTTCATCTGAACTTGTATCTGCAAACTGGATGAATGCACAAAAACTATTTTTTTTTTGTTTGGAAACATAAGCCCTCAATACGATGGCGGGTGGACCGCCACTTACAGGACGTCATTGGCGGTCCACCCGCCATCCACATGTTCCCACTTTCTCATGTTGTCACACTCCTCGACATGCTTGTAGAAATGCTCAATTTCCTAGACAACCACAGGTTACACTAACATCTTCAGCTCAGCCTTCTGTGCCCAATAAAGCAGTGGATGCCCACTGAGAGCTTTTAATGGATAATTTGCATGAGCCACGTTGGCATGGTGATGGGGAGCTGCCGGTTTTAACTAACCCTGGGCCACGAACTCCGCTTCATTGCCGGAGTTCGTGGATTTTGCATACCCCGTGTTTTGCGGAGAGCGCGATATTCCTGCAAAACGTCCGTCTCCGCAGCGGAGTAGAGTTCAGCCCCAGACCCTCCCACCCCCCTCAATAAATATGTATGAAATAAAAATAACAATTAAGGTAAATAAAAGCGCACTTACTTTTATCGCGGCGTCTCCGGGCTGCCCTCCTCCCCTCACCGTGTGCTTTTATTTACCTTAATTGTAATTTTTATATGATAAATATTTATTGAGGGGGGTGGGAGGCGGAGTTTTTGCCCAACTCCGTAGAGCTCCGTGTGGAGCAACTCCGCCTGCTCCACCCGGGGTTCGTTTTAGCTCAGTGGAAGAGCACTATCTTCTCCTGTATTAAAGTATGCATATGTTTAAATGTATTGCTTACATTTACATTTCTACCCCAAGTTTCAGGGAGCATGCTGGAGTATGAGTTCTGTAGTACTGACACTGCACATTTTCTTGCATGTCTTAATTGCAACTTGGGCTGTGACTAACCTAAGTCTGTGCAGGACTACGATAAGATAATGGAAATGGATGTGAAATTCAAGATGGAGATTTCAGTGCACAACCCCTCTGTGCATGAAGGATGATCTATAATCAGAACCTAACATACTTCCTTGGATGCTCCCGAGGACAATTTGTGCAAGGAGCCAAGATGTGTGTTCAAATGTCTGTCTGCACAACACAACCATCCCGTGTTTGCACAAGTAAGTTCTCTTTGAAGTTAAGCACGTGCATAAAATACATTTCTCCCGTCTGCAAAGAGTGGAAAATGCTTCGCAAATCAGGCCCAGGGTCGGACTGGCCTATAGGGCAATCAGGCAGTGCCAAAAAGGCTGATCTGATAGGTCAGTGAGCGGGACCTGTTTTTGGCTGTTTGTGGGCCTGGTTTATGGTCTAGCGGACCAAGTTTTACAGTTGATTTCCCTGATATTGTATCATTAACATTGCCTGCAACAAGCACAAGTCCATGTCTCCTGTACCCTGCAAAACACCTGTGCAGCCTTTTCAAGTTCAAAATTGTCTCGATCTCCAAATGGTGGCCACTTTTGTTTGAGATGTTTTGCTCTTAGTTTGATACCCAAGTCCATTTTTCATTCCAATCTGCCCCTGATCAGGCCTGTAGTGTTTTAAAAGTAAAAACAGCATTTAATGTTTAATGCTGAAGAAGGCTAATGAAAGATTGTGATGAAACATACAGTACAGCAACACTTGTTATCGTATAACATTTTGAACTGAAAAACACTCAAAGAAAATATACAACTTTGAAGGTGGATGTTACATAAACCTGCTTGCTGGCCTAGCCTCTTCGTAGTTACTGTGGGCCACATTTATGAGGCTGTGCGTCACTTTTACGCCGCCGGTGCGTCACTTTTGTGACGCACCAGTTGCAAAAAAAATGCGCCTTGTTGCGCCATATTTACAAAGTGACGCATCTACCTAGATGCGTCACTTTGTAAACCCCTGCGCCACATTATACCTGTTCCAGGGCCCTTATTTATGAGGCCTTGCGTCAGTTTTGCGCCGCCGGTGCGTCACTTTTTGTGACGCACCAGCGGCATAAAATATGCGCCTTGTTGCGCCATATTTAAGTAGTGACGCATCTAGGTAGATGCGTCACTTTTTAAACCCCTGCGCCACATTATACCTGCGTCAGGTATAATGTATGCAGAGGGAGAGTTCCCCCGCAAAAAGCCTCGTAATATTGACGCAGTGAAATCTATGAGATTTTACTGCGTCACTTTTAGGATGTTGTTGCGTCAAAATCTTGCACCTGCCTCACAGCAGGCGTAAGACTGACGCAAGCCCTTTCACATGGGGCTTTCCCCATGTGAAAGGACGCATTGCTGGAGTTGCGTCACTTTTGTGACACACTCCAGCAATGCGTCACTTTTGCGCTTACAGATACGTCAGAAATACTGACGTATCTGTAAGTCCTTGATACATGATGCGTCATACATTAAACATGACGCATCATTGGTGTCGCAAGGAGTGCGCAGTGAAAAGTGATGCATCGCTGTTTTCACGCAGCAATGCGTCACTTTTCATAAATGAGGCCCCAGGTATAATGTATGCAAGGGGGGCGTATTGACGCAAGAAAGGGTCCTGGAAGTGACGCAGTGAAATCTATGAGATTTCACTGTGCCACTTCTAGGACGCAAATGCGTCAATATCTTATGCATACCTCATGGCAGGCATAAGTATAGACAATGTAATTGACCCCAACATTGCTGCTACTACATATACCTCTATTCTAGAAGATGCTTTCCTTACTTTAGCTCCACCTAGAACTCTCAAACGTAACAGGAAGACTCCTTCGGCACCCTGGTTCACCGAAAATCTTAGACTCCAAAGACAACATTGTCGTAACTTGGAACGACATTGGCGCAAAAACTATAACCCAGCAGACAAGACAACTTACAAAGCTGCACTTCTCAGCTATAAGCACAGCATAGCATTAGAGAAAAACATCTACTATACTACTCAAATAGACCAAGCTCGATGCAGCATGAAGAAATTGTTTGAAGTTGTAAACCATCTTGCGGAACCTCCCAACCCCCCTGCTGAAACATCTCAAAATCTTTGTAATGTACTGGCAGATTTCTTCTCTGATAAGGTCACATCAATTTTTAAAGATTTTAACCCACAAGTGAAAATCTCCGATTCACCTGATTCCCAGACACATGATAATCAGACAGCGTTAACTGAATTTACCAGGATTAAACCACAAGACATCTACAAACTAATTCAGTCAATTAAATCTGGCTCTCCTTTGGATCCTTGCCATCCTTCCATACTTAACAATATCCCAAATATCATTACTATACCATTGACACACATTTGCAACATTATGTTTTCGACAGGCTCCTACCCTACCATCTGGAAAAACACTATCATCAGGCCACTTCTCAAAAAACCTTCCCTGGACCCCTCACTACCCTCCAGCTATCGTCCCATCGCCTCTCTGCCGTTCCCAGCTAAGATCCTGGAATCGGTCATGAATAAACAACTGTCTGATTACATTCAAACTAATGACTTGTTAGACGACACTCAGTTCGGCTTCCGACAAGGTCACGGGACAGAGACTGCGCTAATTAAGGCGGCAGACGAAATAAGGGCCACTATGGACAAAGGTGGACAGGCTGTCCTGATTCTGTTGGACCTGTCAGCGGCTTTCGACACGGTCGATCATGCAACTTTGATCGGCCGTGTCGAGGCCATAGGCATTAAACATAGAGCCAGGGATCTTATCTCATCCTTCCTGGCGGATCGAAGGCAAGCTGTTAAGATGGGTACTTACACTTCATCCACCTTCAGCCTTCCTTGTGGAGTTCCGCAGGGTTCCTCGCTAAGTCCGACCCTTTTTAATATCTATGTCTCGGACTTAGCGAGGGTAATAAAAGAGTACAACATCAATTTGACAACATATGCCGACGACACCCAGTTGGTATTATCCATACATAAAAACGGACCTACTGTTGCAGCAAACTTTAAGAACGGTATGAGGGCTATTAGCAGTTGGATGGCTTCCAACTGCTTAAAACTCAATTCATCTAAGACGGAGGTCATGCTCTTTGGAAACATCCAACCTTTGTGGTCTCCCTTATGGTGGCCTGAGGAACTCGGAACTCCACCTCAACCTGTCAGTAAAGTCAAAAATCTGGGAGTGATATTTGACGACAAGCTCCTTTTCCATCATCACGTGAATGCGGTTGTTTCATCATCCTTTAACATCTTAAGGAAAATAAAGAAACTCTTACCGTATCTCCCCATAGCAACGGGAAAAACACTAATATCCACACTGGTGTTTTCACGTACTGACTACTGTAACGCCCTCTTCCTCAATGCCCCAAAAAAGGTTATTTCCAAACTACAACTGATACAAAATGCCTCCGCTAGAGTTTTACTGGGTATTCCCAAACATAGCTCTGTATCTGGACATCTGGACCAACTGCACTGGCTCCCAGTCAGAAGTCGTACGAAGTTTAAGACCCTCTGTATTGTCTATAAGGCAATAAATAATATGGGACCCAAATTCCTGAGAAGTTCTTTTAAACCTTTGGCAACCCCCAGAACGCTGCGTTCCAATACGGCTCATATGCTTCAGATTCCTAGAACAAGGAAAGTAAACTGGGGAGACAGATGTTTTGCCATAGCAGCAGCAAAACTATGGAACTCCCTTCCCCTCAATATAAAAAGTAGCCCATCCTTGATTATCTTCAGAAAACAGATAAAGACGTGGCTGTTTTCTCAACGGCACGACTCATAGACCTCTCAACCATTGCCTTAAAGTTCTATTTACTGGTCTTCTGCCTTTAGCCTCTAGCGCCGAGACACCCATGGGTAATTGTAGCGCTTTAAAAATTGCAAAAATAAATAAATAAAATAAATAAGACTGACGCAGGCCCTTTCACATGGGGCTTGCCCCATGTGAAAGGACACATTGCTGGAGTTGCGTCACTTTTGTGACACACTCCAGCAATGCGTCACTTTTGCGCTTACAGTTACGTCGATACTGACGTATCTGTAACTCCTTGCGACATGATGCGTCATATTATAAATATGGCGCATCAATCATGTCTCAAGGAGTGCGCACTGAGAAGTGATGCATCGCTGCTTTCACTCAGAGATGCATCATTTCTCATAAATGAGGCCCTGTGTGCCTTATTCTATGAAAGGTTTTTTAACCTTTGACCAGCTGTCACACACCAGCCGGGCCTGTATTCCGTCTAGGTTTGTGGCTGAAGCCTCCTCAAAGGTGCTGTGGGATTGCTCCCCATTTCATCCTGCCCGGTAAGACTACGCACTTCTTTCTTTGATTTCAAAAAGTTTTATTGGTTGTTTCAGCATGAACATACAATGACTAGATCAAGTAGCATAAGTAGAGTCAACATTTTACAGGCGAATATTACAGTACGCTACTTTACAGCAAAAAGAGAATGTCAATACAAAAGTACAGAGCTGATATCTTCTCGAATGTGTTGGTGCATATACCTTATACTCAACAACATTTTAGTCATAATCAATTTACTCAAACATCATTTTACTCAACATAAAACACCATGATATATATTACATTGATGGGAATCTGCAGACACATGCTAATGAATTGTGGACAGTGTGGGACCAGTTTAAGGTGGCTTATGTGTCGTGAAATAATTGTCAAGAGTTGACCACAGTTTTCTCGTGGGAGGGCGCCACGGTGACTGTTGGAGTGCTACATTATCGGCACCACGTAGGCTGATTATCCAATTCAGCCACCCTGCGAAGTTGGCTTTGCTGGTATCTTTCCAGTTACTAAGGACTGTCTTGACCGCTGCTGTAAGCAGGAGATCAAGTAACGTCTTATCATCTGCGTTAAGGGAAGGGTCATGGGAGAATCCGAAAACTAAGTAAGGAAGCTCTTTAGCTGGTGTGATGTGGAAGAGTCTTGAGAGAAACTCGAATGTCTTCTCCCAAAAAGGTGCCACACAGTCGCATTCTAGGATAATGTGTGATAAATCACCTTCCGCATGTTTACAATTCCAGCAAAAGGCGTCTGGGCTGATGTTGTGAGCAAATAAGCGCGCCGGAGTCCAGAAGGCCTTATGAAGGAGCCAGTATTTGGTCTGGGATAGTGTAGGGCTGATTTTGTGTCTCGTGCAAGATTCCCATGTACTGGTCCATTCTGTTTCTGTGATTGGCCTGGATGAGAGATTATTCCAGAATTGTGTGATTGGGTCAGTGAGGTTAGATTGTTGGGGGCGACTGAGTCTATATAGAAAGGAAACCTGATGGCCCAGTCTTTTTAATCTGGCAAGGTAGGGTGGGAGGGCGGGTGGTGTCAGGGAGAGTTTGGTTTTGGACAGTGCTGCTTTTACGTTTAAAAAGTTGTAGAATTCTATTGGTTCAAGATCATATTTGTTTTGCAAGTCACTGAATGGGATAGGATATGACCCTGCAAACAGTTGGTAAGGGAACAGTATGCCTTTTTTGATCCATGTCGCATTGTGTAGAGGTTTACCCTTGTACAATATGTTACGGTTGTTCCATAAGGATTCCCATTGTGAGCCTCGTATGCTATTTTCTAGGATTCTGTCAAACTTAAGAAGAGCAGATTTTGTATTATGAAATATTGAATTGGAGTGGGTTAGTTTGTTTAGATTTGTCGAAAGAGCCGCGCTAGGGGCAATACCATCTAGAATTTCTTTCTCAATTTCTAGCCACACTGGAGTATAGTCAGGTGAGGGGTCGAGCCAGTGGGCTCCCTGCTTGGCCAAAAAGGCGGCTTCATATCTTTTAAAATCTGGTATATTGACCCCTCCCGCAGTTTTATCTAAGCGGAGCTTTTTTATGCTAATCCTTGCCCTTTTCCCTTTCCAAAGGAAATTTGAGATAGCTTGGTCTAATTTGTGGTAAAAGTCTGAAGTAAGGGTTAGAGGGAGCATAGATATGAGGTAGTTAACTAGAGGTGATATCATCATCTTGATGGTCTCTACTCTGCCCCACCAGGTAATGAAGCGAGGAGACCATCCCTCTAATTGGGTCTTGATTTTGCTCAGAGTTGTCTTTTCATTCCGTTGGAGGGTCTCCATAAGGGAGTCCCCGAATTCAATACCTAGGTATTTCACAAACTCTGGTTGCCAACAAAGACCTGAGTTTCCCAGCACTTCTTTGGGCGTTAAAATATTGAGTGGTTTAACCTCTGACTTATCACGATTGAGTTTGTACCCTAAATGGGTGGCGTAAGTGTCAATAGTAGTCATTAGGGCAGGGATGGAGGATTCTGGTGATTCTGATACAATCAGGATATCGTCCGCGTAGGCGGCCAGCTTGACACACTTACCCCCAAAGTTCACACCGCTGATATCGTCATTTTTTTAAATATTTGCAATTAGGGGTTCCATTGCCAAGAGGAAGAGTGATGGGGAGAGGGGGCAACCCTGCCTTGTCCCCTGTTCCAGAGAAAAGGGGTCAGACAACGAACCATTTATAGCAATGCGTGCGGTTGGTGAAAGGTATAGGGCCATCACCAAGTCAGTAAAGGTTTCCCCAAGGTTAAAGACGGACATACAGCTCTTGAGGAAAAGCCAGGAGACTCTGTCGAACGCCTTCTCCACGTCGAGAGTAATAGCTACGGAGGGGGCTGCGAGTAATCTGGCTTTCTCAATGACGTGACAGAGGACCCTTGTGTTATCGTTAGACATACGCTGTTTCATGAATCCAACTTGTGATGTACTAATTAGCTTTGGAAGTTGTGAGTTTAACCGTGTGGCGAGAATCTTTGCGTAAATTTTGCAATCTAAATTAATTAGGGAGATTGGCCTGTAGTTTTTGGTTAGCAGCGGGTTTTTTCCTTCTTTGGGGATAACGATAATGGTGGCTTCACTCATCGATTTGGTTATCCCTTTTGTTACGCTAAAGGATTGGAATAGTTTTAGAAGGGTCGGGCTAAGGGAGTTCGTGAGTTCCTTGTAAAAGCTAGCCGAGAATCCATCAGGGCCCGGTGCTTTCTTACATTTAAGGGTTTTAATGAACGCTGATACTTCCTGTAGAGTGAGTGGAGAGTTTAGTGCGGCGTTGTCCGCATCATTGAGTTTTGGGAGGCCTAGTGAGCTTAGGTACTTATTACACTCTTCCGAGTTAAAGTCTAGATTATTCTTGAATAGGTCTTAGTAGAATGATTTAAATGTGTGGAGAATTAGGTCCTGCTTCGTTTGGATGACATTGTTACGATCTTTAACTGAGGCAATGTTGAATTGCTTTTTTTTGTGTTTTAGATATGATGCCAAAATTTTTCCAGCTCTGTTGCCCTCACAAGTTCTTAAAGCATTGAACGTATTGACCCAAACCCCCGCCCTTCTGCTGAGTATCGTATTATATTAATATTTCAGTCTGGTAAGATCGTTTAAAATCAGAGAGTTTTGAAGATCTGCCATATGATCGGTTTCTAGGCTTTTAATGTTATTTTCCAGAGTGGTCAATTCCTTGTCAATTCCTTGTTTAATTTTTTGTTAGCTTGCGCTCGAATGCCAATGATTACACCTCTAATAGTGGCCTTGAGCGCCTCCCATACATTCGCAATTTCCGATTCAGGGGTATCGTTTAGGTTGAGGTAGTCTAGAATGGCAGCCTCGATCTTTTGTTTGTTTTCCGGTTCAGAAAAGATTTTGTCATTGAATATCCATCTCTTAGGGGGGAGAATGGATCTGGAGCCCGCTAATGTTGTCTGAATACTTGAGTGGTCAGAGATCAGTTTGGGGGCAATGCTAGTTTCCTCGATGAGGTGTGTGAAAGGGCTATAATCTATCCTCGAGTAGGAGTTGTGAGGAGGCGAATAGAAGGTGTAGTCTCGGCCGTCAGGGTGTTGGAGTCTCCATGAGTCATGTAGATTGAATCTGGTGCATAGATGGTGTAAACTATCATGCGAACGTGTGGGGTGGTAGGAGCATTTTGAGTGTCGGTCTGTGATTGGGTCTAGTGGCAGGTTAAAGTCTCCTCCCACAATTAGCAATTCTTCCTGTGGTACGCTTTCTAGGGTCGGGGCTAATGAATCCCAGAAGTCCGTGTCGTCTCCATTAGGGCCATATATGTTCATGACATGGAAATGATCTTCGTTTCTCAGAAGGTGTGCCATGATGAAGCGGCCATCGGTATCGTGAGTGTGTGAAACTACGGAAATGTTGGATTTCTTTGCTATTAGTGTGAGGACCCCTCTCTTTTTATGAACTGCTGGTGAGCAAAGATTATGTGAGATCCAATGTTGGTTTATAAATTCAGCGTCATCCTTTGACAGTTTAGTCTCCTGTAGGAGGAGGATGTCACCCTTGGATTTGGTCAGGTACTCAAGAACTTTTCTCCTCTTGACCGGATGATTGAGGCCTTTAACGTTTAAGGAGACAATATTAAGGCCTTCCGAAATGGAGGCATTACGAGTCATTGGGTATTAGGCTGTCGCTCCTGATCAGGTGGCATAGTGGTATTAATTAAGGTAGTGAGTTTTAAGTGTGTGTTGAGTGTGATTGAGTGGACTATTTCGATGAGCAGGCTCTGTCGCGGATGTACAGATGTTACAGTGGAATCGGTTGAAGTAACGGACTTTGAGTGTGTGTTGAGTATGTTAATGTGGGCTATTTCAAAGAACAGGCTCATGATATGGTTAGCTAGACATTCGTGAGCGATCTGTGAGGGCCCACTTAGGTTATTGGTAAGCAGTACTTTTGTAGACATATAGGTGGAAATAAGTATAAAACACAAATACAGAAAGCATACTGAAACAATCCAATGTTTTTCTTCCCCTTTTCCCCCCTCTCCTCTCCCCCCTTCCCTCTTCTTCCCCCTCTTCTTCCCTCCCCCCTCCCACCTCCCCTCTCAAAAGAACTTAGGAACTGCGACGGCATTACCGTTCACCTGCGACGCAGGAAAGGGTTCAGATCGATAATTTTAACAGGAAACAATAACCAACTAATATTCTTTGTCAAGCATCGTTAAGGACCGGCTGTGCACAATAAGTTGTGATTAAGTGTTCACGAGGTATAACATGAAACATTGTTATATACTGTAAGGTAGAAACCTGTTAACTAGAAACTTGCTAACCATGTCTATCCAGTCGTGCATTCTATACATTCTTTGCATGACCAAACAAGCGCAATAGTAAACATGAGAACATGAGGAATCTTTCTAGAGATAAAGGCATCATCTCTTATAACCTGGTAAGGCATCGGTGGCATCGACTATGAAACAAAACAATTGCACCTTATTCGGTTGAGAGTGAACACAAAGCGAGCCATGTGCTAGGGCACGGGATGGAATAACCAATGGATGTGTCAGGTGGCGTTGAACATGTACACTAAATGGACCTACCTGACGGAGTCAATCAATTCAAAACACCAATAATAATGAGTCGTAAGAGACAGCAGGATGAGCGACTACCAACAGATGATTAATTGGCAGGCTCGCTACCTATGGGAACAGAACTAGAGCATCAAGGACGTTAGAGACATCAGGATTGAGGGTACCGGGTAATATGTTAGAGTCACCCTTGACCTGAGCTCGAGTTTATATTCTCTTGCGAGTCAGTCTTCCGCTTGTTTGATGTGCTGTTGGACGAGTCCATGTTTTGCGGTGGAGAATCTCCGATGAATTGTGCCAAAGCATTAGGGTCCGTGAAGAATCTCGGTTTGCCTTGTATGGTGATTTTAAATTTCGCCGGGCCAGCAAAGGAGTACTGAATTCCTTTTGATCTAAGCTTTTCTCTCAAGGCCAAGAAGCCCTTTCGGACTTCAACTGTGTCTTTCGAGTAGTCCTGGGTGAAAGTTATTTTGTGGCCCTCCCATGTGACCTTGTGATTGTGTCTTGCAAATTGAAGGATGGCCTCGGTATGTTGGTAACGCAGTGGCTTGCATATCAGTGGTCGCGGGCTTCTATATCCGTGGGGGATGTAGGTTGGTACCCTGTGGGCTCTGTCAAGTTCAAGTTCGTGGTGGAAGGAAATACATGTTACTGTCGTAATCCAAGCTTCCAAAAAGGCTACACAGGAATCAGCATCTTTCTCTGTATTTTCCGGGATTCCAAAAATGCGTACGTTTCCCCTCCTATTTCTGTCCTCCAACTCAGCGATCTGGCGCCTGAGATAGTCTGTTGACCTCTGGATCTTCTGTATGGAATTGGATGCAGTGTTGGTTCTGTCCTCAAGGTCACTAATTCTTTGTTCCGCTTCATCTATGCTTTTGTGTACAGAGCTCATATCAGCTCTAATTGCAGTAAGTTCCAGCTGCATAGAGTCAGTATTGGATTTGGTTGATTTTGCTAAGTCGTGTACTTCTGCTAGTTTTCTCAGAATTACTTCTAGGGTACTATTAACGTCTGTCTTCAATTTAATAGGAGAGTCTGACAGGGAGGGTTCCGGCCTCACCTTTTTGTTGTTTTTCTTCTCGTCTCTTTCAGCCATTTTGAAGGAGTTTCGTGTTTGGTTGGCGCTATTGCCATGGCCCTCCAGTTTGGAAGAAGGACAGCCCAGTCGGTGGGAAGGTAGGGCACAGGTTACGTTAGATTGTCAATAGAGACTCAAAGACTGTGTTTTAGAACGCAGAATACTGGCAGACTGTGTTAGTGTGCTCCAGTGGTGGTTTAGTCCCCTTTGCGTTAGTAATTTGGCTTTTTTACTAGCATGAATGCCAACTTGCACTATCAAAAATGACACGTGTTTGAATTTTGCCCTCTCAACTTGCACTGGTTGTATCTGCAGCCACTTGTACCCCTTGTAGCATTAGGAATGGCAGGTTAGGGAAGGGCACATTTGCTCTGTAGGGCTGATTTTTTAAAGCTTTTACTTTCCCCTTGCTTGTATTTTTTCACGCCGATAAAGCTGACAAATTGCCACCATAGCCGCCATTTTTAGGTCAGACGCTATTGAACAGAGTCTCCTCCGATTTTCAGGCACTTCGGCAGGTAGGAACACTCCTCCTATATCAGGGGTCTCCTCTAGGCAGGTGTGGGACAGAAGCGCTGACCTGCCGTAGCATTTCACAGCTTATTAGCGGTGCCAGGGATCAGTTGTAGAGCGCGATATTAGTGAGGCAGCTTACGGGTGGCCATCTTAGGTACAGGCAAGGCAGCAGGGATCGTGGAGCATTTTTCGGTGAATTATCAAAAAAGGGCAAACTGCTTCACCCCGACGTTCTCAATCAATCAATCAATCATCGCATTTATATAGCGCACTACTTACCCAGAGGGTCTCAAGGCGCTGGGGGAGGGGGATCTGCTACTGCTCGAACATCCAGGTCTTGAGTTGCTTCCTGAAGGCGAGGTGGTCCTGGGTCAGGCGGAGGTGGGTGGGGAGGGAGTTCCATGTCTTGGCAGCGAGGTAGGAGAAGGACCGTCCCCCTGTGGTGGCTCTTCGGATGTGGGGGACCGCGGCGAGGGCGTGGCTGGTCGATCGAAGCTGGCATTTGGGAGCGTAGAAGTTGAGGCAGCTGTTGAGGTATCCTGGGCCTTGGCTGTGTAGGGCTTTGTGTGCGTGGGTGAGGAGACGGAAGGTGATTCTCTTGTTGACCGGGAGCCAGTGCAGGTCTCTCAGGTGTCCGGAGATGTGGCTGCGACGGGGGATGTCCAGGATGAGTCGTGCTGAGGCGTTCTGGATCCGCTGGAGTCTCTTCTGGAGTTTGGCGTTGGTTCCGGCGTAGAGGGTGTTGCCGTAGTCCAGACGGCTGGTGACAAGGGCCTGGGTGACCGTCTTCCTGGTCTCGGTGGGGATCCACCGGAAGATCTTACGTAGCATGCGCAGGATGTTGAAGCACGACGAGGAGACGGCGTTGACTTGTCTGGTCATGGAGAGGGAGGAGTCCAGGATGAAGCCCAGGTTGCGTGCGTGGTCTGTTGGTTTGGGTGCGCTGCCTAGGGCGGGGGGCCACCAGGAGTCGTCCCAAGCGGTGGGTGAGGATCCCAGGATGAGGACTTCCGTCTTATCTGAGTTCAGTTTCAGGCGGCTGTTCTTCATCCATTCGGCTACCTCTTTCATCCCTTCGTGAAGGTTGGCTCTGGCGGTGGCGGGGTCGTTGGTAAGGGAGAGGATCAGCTGGGTGTCGTCGGCGTAGGAGCTGATGTTTAGGTTGTGCTGGCGTGCGATGTCTGCGAGGGGGCTCATGTAGATGTTGAAGAGGGTTGGACTGAGCGAGGAGCCTTGAGGAATGCTGCAGATGACTTCGGTGGCTTCAGATCTGAACGAAGGGAGGCGGACTCTTTGTGTCCTTCCAGCGAGGAAGGAGATGATCCACTCCAGTGCCTTCTCCTGGACTCCGACGTTGCTGAGGCGTTGTACTAGGGTACGGTGGCAGACAGTGTCGAAGGCCGCGGAGAGGTCGAGGAGGATGAGGGCCGCTGTTTCTCCGTTATCGAGCAGCGCTCGGATGTCATCGGTGACTGCGATCAGGGCGGTCTCGGTGCTGTGGTTGGCCCACAAGCCAGACTGCGAGGGGTCGAGGGATCCGTTCGTCTCAAGGAAGGCGGCCAGCTGCTTGTTGACGGTCTTCTCGATGACTTTTGCAGGAAATGGGAGCAGCGAGATGGGTCGGTAGTTTTTGAGGTCGGTGGGGTCAGCCGTTGGCTTCTTGAGTAGAGCGCTGAGTTAGGCGTGCTTCCAGCTCTCCGGGAAGGTGGCGGTGTCGAAGGAGGTGTTGATAATGTCCCGCAGGTGGGGTGCGATGACAGCCTCGGCCTTGTTGAAGACGTGGTGAGGGCAGGGGTCGGTCGGAGATCCGGAGTGGATGGAGTTCATCGTGCGGACGGTGTCTTCGGTGCTGATCGGAGTCCAGGCGCGGAGGGTGGTGGTGGGGGGCGGTGGTTCGGTCATGGTGTTCGTCGGTTGAGTGCTGAAGCTGTTGTGTATGTCTGCGATTTTGTTGTGGAAGTAGGAGGCGAGGGAGTTGCAGAGGTCTTGCGAGGGGGTGATGTCGTTGTTTCCGGCGTTGGGGTTGAAGAGCTCTTTGACAATGTTGAAGAGTTCCTTGCTGTTGTGTGCGTTGTTGTCCAGTCGTTCCTTGAATGCAGTTTTCTTGGTGGCGTGGATGAATTGGTGGTGTTTTCGGGTGGCGAGCTTGAGGGCAGTCATGTTGTACGGTGTTGGGTCTCTGTGCCACGTTCTCTCGAGGGCTCGGCAGTTCTTCTTGGAGCTCTTGAGTTCGTCGGTGAACCATGGGGCTTTCTTGCTACCGGGTCTTCTGGGCGGGGTCCTCAGGGGGCGAGCTCGTCTGCGCAGTCGCTGATCCACTTCGTGAGGTTGGTGGCCGCCTTGCTATGGTTCGTTGTGCTGGTGGGAGGGTTCATGCTCAGGGAGGTCGCGAGCTGGTCGGCTGTGATCTTGTTCCAGCTCCTGCGTGCAGCCTGTTGCTGGTGGTGGTGGATCGTGGCCCTTGCGAAGCTGAAGTGGACGCAGCTGTGGTCCGTCCAGTGGAGTCCGGTGGCGTGGCTGAAGGCTGGATAAGAAGACGGGGTCAAGTGTGTGTCCGACGTAGTGGGTGGGGGTGGTCACCAGCTGCTTGAGTCCCAGGTTGGCGAGGTTGTCCAGCGGGGTGGTGGTGTTGCGGTCGTTGTTGTTCTCCACGTGGAAGTTGAGATCCCCGAGGAGGATGTAGTCAGCAGAGCAGAGGGCGTGCGGGCTGATGAAGTCGGCGATGTCTTCGCTGAATTGTGTGCGTTGTCCCGGGGGTCTGTAGATGAAGGTGCCTCTGAGGGTGGTCTTGGGGTTGATGTGGACCTGAAAGTGCAGGTGCTCGGCGGTTGCAAGGGTGTTGTTGGTGTTGGTCGTGATGCGGATGGTGTTCCTGTGGACGATGGCGATGCCTCCTCCGGTGTGGTTGATGCGGTCCCTTCGGATGATCTTGTAGCCGTCTGGGATGGCGATGGCTAGTTGGGCGCTGAAGAGGCGTTCATCCAGGTTTCCGTGAGGAAGGCGACGTCTGGTGACGTTGTGTCGAGCAGGTTCCAGAGCTCGATGGCGTGTCTGTGGACGGAGCGGGTGTTGAGCAGGATGCATTTCAGGTGGCTAGCCTCTAGTGGGTCGCATTGTCTGAGGCTCACCTCCGTGTACAGCCCTTTGTTCCGCTGTTCCAACGTGCGGCGTGCTTCTCTCAGCGTGCTACTCCGATCCTCATTTCCTCCACACGCGCTACATCAAGTCGGGAAAAAAGGTATCACCAGCGCTTTCTGAACGCCCAAACTCGCACCGAGTGTGCTTCTTCTGTTCCGATGGTCGATTCTGCCATTAATATGTTCGCAGAGTCGGTATCGTAGCCCTGATGTTGGAAGGTTCGCTTCCCTGCGCAGCAGCGAACAGGTTAGGTGGCCATTACCAACGCCGTCCAAGCCACGCCCCCAGACTACGCACTTCTAATGCCAAGTGATACTCCACCCTGCAAACATCACAGACCTTGCAGCATGAAGGGCGGATCAGAGCTGGGGGGAGCGGGGGAAATATTCAGAAAAAGAATACTGTCAATTCTGCTGATCAGCTCATTGCTTCCTCCCGCCCCTCACTTCCTCTGTTGTTATTTTGTTTTTTTTCTACTACACAAAACCTTTCCTTTCATGAGCCAGAGCAGTATTCACTGACATATTTTGACAGTGTTTGTTTTTATCCCCGCATGGTAACAGATGTTGTCTTGGTTTTCAGTCGAATAATAAGCTTAGATTCCAAACAGCCCAATTGTTTAATACCAGCAGCTCCTTTTTTGTGTTATCATGGCAATTCAATAAAATCTCATTGTTTTCCAGTCACTCTCATGCATCCTATCACATCGCTGGGATATCTGTTCGACACTGCACGGATATGTGCTAATATAATCTTTTTGACAATATATGTATTGTATTGTAATTGCATTTATATAGCACTTACTACGCATGACGAGGCGTCAAAGCGCTTTTTCATCGAGTAGCACACTGCTTCGGAACCCAAGAAGGGTTAGTGTTGAATTAGTATAGTGAAATATGAAAGTGATTTGAGTGACGAATATTAGTCAGTTATTTGGATTCAGAAGGATAGCGGAGGGATAGAAGAGGGAAAACGGTTTGCATTTATATAGCGCTTGTTACCCCTGATGGGGTTTTGAAGCGCTTTTTTGGCGGGTAGCATGCTATTCCGGAACACATAAATGATTAGTAGTGAATTAGTATAGTGAAATATAAAAGTAATTTGAGTGGTGGATATTAGTCAGTTATTTGGATTCAGAAGGATAGCAGAGGGATAGAAAGGGGAATAAAAGGTTTGCATTTTTATGGCGCTTGTTACCCCTAATGGGGTGTTGAAGCACTTTCTTGGTGAGTAGCACGCTACTCCGGAACCCAAAAGTATTAGTGGTGAATTAGTATGGTGAAATGTGAAAATAATTTGAGTGGTGGATAATAATCAGAAGGATTGTGGGGGATAGAAGAGGGAAAAAGGTTTGCATTTATATAACACCTGTTACCCCAGTTGGGGTGTTGAAGTGCTTTTTTGGTGAATAGCATGCTACTCCAGAACCCATTAAAGGATTAGTGTTCAATTAGTATAGTGAAATATGAAAGTAATTTGAGTGGTGGATGATATGTTAGTCGGTCATTTGGACTGAGAAGGGTAGCAGAGAGATTGAAAATGTACAGAGGTATGCAAATATATATATATAGCGCTTGTTACCCCTGATGGGGTGTTCAATCGCTTTTTTGGCGAGTAGCACGCTACTCCGGAACCCATAAAAGATAAGGGGTGAATTAGTATAATGAAATATGAAAGTAATTTGAGTGGTGGATATTAGTCAGTCATTTGAATAGAGAAGGATATCAGAGGGATAGAAGAGGGAAAAAGGGTTGCATTTATATAGTACTTGCTACCACCAGGCACCTTCCTCGCTAAATGTTGCACTCCCAAATTCTTTGGCAGTTCCTCTGCTCTTGCGCCTACTATCCTAACGCCTAAACAATGAACCCTTCTACCTAACAAGCCTTGTGGCCTTGCACCTGCAAGCTAAAATACATAGAAACATCTCTGCAAACATTCGAAGTCACAACTTAGGATTTGCTAAGGACAGCTTTTCCCCCAAAGAGAAAAAATCTTTCCTTCTTGACTAAAGCTAACAAAAGAAAATACAGTTAGGCCTCTACTGGCTTCAGCATGTCCCGGCCTTTGCACATTTTAATGACATTTCTAATACAACATGCCATTACATTTCACCACCATAGTGCATTAATCCTACTTTCAATGTAAGCACTACCTTTTATATTAAAAGCGTACATTAATTCACTCATTAATAAGCACGTATATATTTCAAAAGCATTTAGTTAGTGATACGACGTTTCACATATGCTTATACGTCTAGATTAAGCAAAACTACATTTTGATTAGAACACTACATTAGTCTCTGATTAATAAACACATCACTACATATCATGCTGATTCCCAGCCTAATGTTACATTTCTAACTACATTGGTAAACCCTCTAAATATATGGGTGATGACTACACGGGATTATAGTGCACCCCTACAATTTTCAAGAATAACATGGCGCTCTCTCAGTTCCCCCCTTTGATGACCGGTGTCATCACACACTACACCATCCTTAGGGAAGAACCGATTTATACAGAGCTTGTTGCCACTTTCGCTTTCCTGAGTAACTCCATCTTCTTCAAACTTTGATATTGACTGTCCTGCAGTCTCTCCATTTGCCTCTCTTGCATTCTCACCGACCTTTCCAGTCGGCTTGACTTGTACCACTTGTACGCTCTAACCAAACCCCACAATCCAATCACACAACACACCACTATTATTATGTGCTTCAAGATGTAACCAAGAATCCCTTTTTCAAGATTCACAAACAAACTTCCAACCTTACCAAAACCCTTTCCAACCTTCTCCCACATCATTTCTCCAGTCAAGTCCTCAATTTCATAATGAATCGCAGTAATGTTGCTTATATATTTCTCCAGATCCTTGCTGTTGTCTGGTACAGAAATGAAACATTCTTGAACCTTTAAAAGTTTACAGACTCCTCCCTCTTTAGCAAGAAGGACATCTAAGGCAAGACGGTTTTGTAAAACCATAGTCCTTATCGACAGCATCTCACCTTCAACCAACACCAACGACTTAGCTGTAGTCATTGACAACTCATCTTCAACAGTCGCCAACCTTCTTATTTTCACATCATTCATGATCACTCCCAGAGTTGGCATAATTGCTCCAAAAAGATCCCCAACTATGGCTCCTGCACTTTCACCTCACTTCACTCTCACATGTTTCCTTTCTTCGATAAGCTAAAATCTTCTGTATGATAAATTTGAGGAAAAATGATCGCTAGATTACATATTCCATACCATTTCTCAGGCAATCGTACATAAGCATTCCTCCCACAGACAAAATACACTGTTGGAATGACTTGCACCACACTTTGCAAGAAATCCTTTGCATAATACTCCAAAGATAAAGTATGCTCACACGTGGTGTGACCTAAGTTGACATTCTCATAATATGTCTGTAGTCGGTGAATGCACAACTTCCCTTTCTGTACTTCATCTAGAGCTATTGGACCAAAAAAATCCATTCAGACTTGTCCTATTTTCCCAATAGGCCCTGCGCATTGGAATAACATAAACAGTAGTATCGACGTAGAAGTGCGGATCTTCCAGGCCTCCAATGACTATGCTAAACTTAATTGGGTTTGTTACCAACTAGCTCAGAGGTCACTGGAAACTTTCTTGACTGAATAGGAAGTGATCAGCTTCCCTGGTACAGACAAGAAGGGATTGAGTTTTCCAACAACCGTGCAACATGACAACTTTGCTTCTCAGATCAAGAGTCAATCTCTAGGGTCGTGTGAAACAATAGACAGTTATTTTACTCAGTCAGTGGTTGTGCAGTTTACTTTCACAATATGTAGAGAATAGAGAGACGGGCGTTTTCAATAAAGGGTAACATTTATTGAACAGTCTTTCTTCTCGTACAAGAGAAATGAATTGCCACAATTGCAAGACTTGTTATTATAAAAAGTACATACAGTAAGATAAGTATTACGAAATAATACTGTAAAAGTATTGATATGGTTTCTTAGCCATACAATGGTTTAAAAGGAATAAAACATATATACATTCATATATACATTAGGCTAACATACTCAACTGGTGCTTCTAACTATGCCTACCCCAGTGTATCTGACCTAAGCCTAATACTTGGGAGGGGAGTAAGTAAGTAGTTTTAAGTTAAGTTGGTTTTGCCAAGGTTTGCTTCAAGAATTCTCTCTAAGGGTTTAGTCAACACCATACCTCTGGAATAGAATAATGGAGGTCTGGTATCTCCTTCAGGGGGTCGATATCCCAGTCACCCGCAAGGGTAGACTAGAAACGCCGGAGCTGGATTTCTCTGCAGGAGAAAAGACAGCGTCTCTCTCAGCGCGTCGAGGAGGAGGAGGAGGGGCAGCGTCCGCGGGCAGCTTGCATCTGCTGGGCTCTTGCAGGGGGACGGCTGCTCAGCTCCTAAGTTCACCACACCATCGTTCGCTAGTTAGCAGCGATAGCAGTAGCGATAGCAGCTATGGTATCATCAGCATAACAGCTTCTTCAGCAGCAGCGAGACAGCAGCAACATCAGCATTTGCTTAAGGCAACGTTGGTAATATTTATACCTGAAAGGTGCCTTGTTTGACGTAAGTTTTTGGACATAAGACATCAATAAAGATGTCACTAGGAAGTGATCGTCTATCAGTGCTCATTAGAGTTCTATTACTAATCAAAACACAGCAAGCCGGGATTTCCAGGTTGCTGAGTTTTTATCTTGTTGAAGAACTCGGAGTGTTAATCTAGGAATCTTAGATAGTAACTTCTGCTATGTCATTGCACTAATTGGTTGCAAAGGAAGTGGCAGAGAAAGCGATTCTGAAATGTGGCTCTGTTCATGTGAGGCCAGAGACGAGTTTCTGAATATTGCACTTCAACGGTTATGCCAAGATAGGGAATAAACGGATTTATAGCCGAATTGGGGCATAAGGTCACAGTATCGATCAGGGTCCTAGATTAGAACGCTACACCCACTCCACGAATTCATGTCCATCAAATTACTAAAACTAGAGCAATAAGATGCATGTGTAACATTGCCCACCCCAAAATACATATATGCATTTGAAATAGGCGTATATTGTAATACGTGAAAATTTAGGTACTGTACGTTTTTGAAGCATACAAATCATTAAAAAATTATAGCATATGAAATCAATGAACGATTATGCAAAAAGAATTACACATGAAATATCTCTGAATACAGAAGAAGGGCGAGATAATTTCATCACATATAAATGCATTGCAGTAAAATGTGCTAGAGGCTGGTGTAAAGTTATTATGTCTCTAGATGTATATAGAAATAAAAGTAGAAGCTTCTGTTCTCTATGAATAGTTCTACTTTAAGCAAAGAATTTTTCGTGCCAGAAAAAGGGTGAATATTAAAAAGTGTTCAATTCAAAAGAATTATTGCTTGAACGGGGAAAGAGTTCCAAAGCTTTTAGCAGTTTTTGTTGTTCAAAACTGAAGGCCGAATTTAGAGTTCATGGGAATGCTGTGTGTCGGAATGCTTCTCTAAAGTTATTGTTTCTGTTCGGGTGAGAACATCATATCAGACAGGCTCTCAAAGAATTGGTCTACAAAATCAGGTGACAGTTAGACCAAATTCGATAGTGCTGTAACTTGGCAGGTGTGAGAATGATTGCTGTCATCAAAGGCTGGATCAGCAATGCTCACAGAAGGTCGTACCTGGGTGATGTTGCTTTTGTCACTCGCTCCACTGTTACCACCTAGTCATAGCACAGGAGTCTCAACGAATGCCGTCATCAGGATTGGTAGCCGCTGGGGACAACACAATGCGTGAGCCATTATCGGACTGAGCAAAGTATCGATATCCATTGGTACTGCTGATGGAAGTGAAAGACAGGTGTCCAACACGCACTCATCTCCGCATAGCATACATCGAAGTACAGGTAAGATGCAGTTTTGCCATATCGGTCTGAATAAAAGGAACCAGGTCATGTTTAGATCTCTCAGCCTGGTCAATCCAAGGACTCTAGTTATTCTGTCCCGGTAGCGCACTGCTAGGATTGTTTCTTCCATTCCCATAGGAGTCATGTCTGAGGTGTGGCTTGCCATAACGAAGCAGGAGGGTCAAAAATAAAATCCCTGCTACAAGTCCCAAAAATAGTGGTATGCCGCCAAAAACAGAGTGGACAAAATTTGGAACGATTCCCAGAATTGCTTGAAACGGTGTTAGCAGTCCCGTAAAAATCGTCTTAAATATGCCTGGGATGCCTGTGGCACTAGACATGTTAAGGAGTTGGCTCAACATTTCTACGAAATGCACGGGGCAATTTGTTGATAAAAGGTCATGAACCTCCGTAGCTGTCCTTGCAACTAGGAGATCATACGTCTCTTTTGATGACGTTATGGGCACTGTTGTCTGCAAAAGCACAGACTTCATTTTGCTTAAAGTATCAATTCGTATAGAAGAGAAATGCAGACAAGGCCAGATGGGAGTCTCTATGTCTCCAGGCCCGCTCGGGAACAATGCTTGCATACAGCATTTGACCATGGAAGTTACGCTTACGAGATAACTTTTCCCTGGAACAAGGCCACAACATCTGTGATCCATTCTTAGAATGTGACTCCCATTCGCGAGTTGCATAAAGAAGGGCTCTATCTGCGTTGCAGGTGTGACAAGCTGGTGGCATGAAAGGTTGTTAGAATTACCTTCACAGGCTCCGTGTAAATTAATACCCTGGCACAAAAGTATACCGCTTAGTGAACGTTTACAGTTTTCACCACTAAGAAATACATTTTTGTCGCTGTCACTATAGCATGAATGTGTGTATGGTAATTTCCATGCTGACTTAACATATCCTTTACCTAATCGTTCATACTGGCCAGTAGGTATGTATTCAAGGCACTTTTTAAATCGGAAAGTTGTTATCGGAATAGTGATAATTCCGTGTATTATCCATTCAATGACAGGACTCTCTGACATTGTCAATGGTAATCTCTCAAGTTTTTCGATGCTCAGGATTGTATAGTCTGCTCCTTTCTGTGCCAAGCTGATTTGTTTATCAGTAAGGTTAAAAATGGAAAATAATGACGTTGTGTTGATTAAACGCCAAGGCACATAGCCTGAACGAAGATTTTGCAGCGTCCAGCCTAATTGTACAATAGAACGTAATTGCGACTGGCCATGCTGTAACATTAGCAAGTCTCTGTCTATTATATCAAAGGCAGAGGATACAATATTGTCCAATGAATATATTCTGGAGAACAGAGTCATTAACCCATTGTCCACTACAGAAAGTGATTTTTCCAAATTAATACGATCAATTTCTCGTATTTTTTCTGCTGTTTCAATTTGTGTGACTTTCCAAGCCTCGTTGTACGCAGCATAGATGCTGGCGCCTATGAAACGCTTTTGACGCTGTTTGCGTGGTCCCATAATAAAATCGCGCAAATCAGCACCCTCTTTAAGTAAAGACAAGTGTTGCTTAATTTCAGCCAGTGTGGATGATCCTAGCCATTCGAGGCAGAGTTTCCCTACACTGTATGTTGTTACTATCCCTGGATGTTGTCTCTGGGAGTATCTAGGGTCTTGTCTGGTCATTTTTAACCCCTGTGTTTTGTTCAGGAATCTATCTTGACAGTTGTTTGTGTCAGTAGGCCAGATTAACCACTTTTTCCAATCAGGATGTGTTCTGTTAAAATGTAAAATTTTAGTTACTTCTATCTCAATATCTGTTGTTGCATTATCAGGTATTGGCTTCGGAATAGACGGTTTGTTTAGGTCTTTGAGCTTAGCTAGGCCAAGACAGGATGTTTGGTGAATTGTGTCATTTAAAAACATCATTTGTTCTGGTATCATGCAGGTTCTGAATAGTGCTTCTAGGCCTTGTACCTGCCAATCTTTCGTACCCCAAATGGTTTTTGTTTCAATGTTATTTTTCCAATAATCAAAACCAAATGTCATCATTTTTTCATAAAATGCTTCTGAATATATTATTTAGTGTTTGTCAGCATTGTTTTCAATCCTGTTTTATCTAACATTTTGTAATAAAACGTTTCTGCATCACTGGTGTTAAACCCTGAGAAGTACTTGAATTTCTCAAAGAATGTTTTAGAACTGCTTTTAGGTGGTGTAGCGCAATGTTCCCATTGATTATACTTAAAAACATTTCTAGGTTGTGCAGATTTATGCAAATAATGATCGCCATAATGTGTATAACAGAACAACTGTTCATAACTAGAGGAACCTTGTAAATAATCATGTTCTGTGAATCTAGCTGACATTACTAAATCAGACATCATGTCATTAATACTGTTAAAGTCCCAATCATCAGAGAATGTACTAGGTTTTACAAAGTCACTTAAGGAAACCTTCAGTTGATGAGGATACTTCAGGATCTCGACCGGACCATAGATCTCATAGTCAGTTTTCTCCCATACTACCCCACCAGGTATTGGAACGGCTGTGACATTTACTGTTGACAGTTCTCTTTTCTTCACGTGGGATGATCTGTGTGGTTTGAGGACTAGGTTGATGTTCTGACTTGCTGTGTCCATTGTACTATATTTTCCCTCAATGAATTTTCCCAAACAAAGTACCATGATGAGCCAAAGCAGGAGGAGAAATACACCTAGACCGAACCAGAACTCTAACCAAGGGGAAATAAGGTAGATTTCCTTCAGTTGATGAAAGAGTTCCGTTGCTTTTTCTTTAAAAGTCATTTTTATTTCTGGCATCACTTCGGGGTTACTTTGACTCTCGGAAAAGTTGTCGAAGTCGATGAAATAACCAGAGGCAGTTCTGTCAATTGTTGGGATTGTTCTTTCAATCTGTCTTTCGGTAGCACTTTCTGATGCCACATTATTGTAGAATTCTCATTCTAATTCCGAACAATAGTTCGTATGGGCTGAAACCTTTTAGAGAATTTCTTGGCAAGTTATTAAGACTGGTTTGGACACTTATTAAATGTTTGACCCACCCAGCGCCTGAACCTAATACCTTTGCTGTTATAGATCGTTTTATGTCTCTGTTTTTTCTTTCTACCACACTATTCCCTTAGGGGTGCGACGGACAAGAATACCGCAACCCAATTCCCATGCTAGCCATGGCCTCCTTATAAGCTTGAGAGCTGAAAGCAGGACCCTGGTCAGAATGGAACGTGGCAATTGCGTATGTGCCGATAAAGACTTGCAGATCTTTCTTATAACCGTTCTGGCGTCAGCCGAGCGCTGGAGGCCACATTTTTTTAAGTGTGTTTAGCCTTAATGATGTACAATGGGACGCGTTTCTCTTTTTTGATAGCGCGGATAGATTGCCTGATGCTTTCTATTAGGGCTTCTGACACTACACTGGCCGGTTCTCCATTGCGATCTCTGTTGCAGTCTTCACAGTTTTTTGCAAACTCATGAATGCCTTCACTCATTTCCGGCCACCAGTATTCTGATTCTAATTCTCTCAGAGAGTCTCTGATTGTTTGGTGTCTCAGACCCAACCCCATATGTGCTTCCTGTAATAGGAAGCCCCTCTGGTCCCTGTTTGGAATTACCCTATCCCCCACTCCAGGGATTCGAGCAAAAGGAACGGAGTTGGCATCGATTACGTATGCATAATTGAGTGGATATTTCACGGGTAGTGCTGCACAGTCGCCTTTTACCGTCGTTTTTACTGCCAGCATGGTTTCCCCGTCAATGTATTTTTCTGCACGCTTTTTTGTGGCTACGGAAGCCGGTTTAGTTGCTTCCGCTATGGCTGTGTTAGCCAATGAATTCCCTGCAACGTGAACGCCATCAAGTTGAAGACTCTGTGCGTGTATCACGTGAGTCTTTTGTAGTTCTTTCTGAAAAAGAGCTACCTGTTTCCAGAGCAATTTATGCTTTATTGTGGCACCTGTGTCATCTTTGTAATCGTTTTCAATCCACCTCTGCAACTTATTATTGTAAGAGTTGACGCAAAAATGAGAATCGCACACGATTAGTGTGGGGAGTTCACGTTCTGTATTTTCGAGCGCCATCTTTAAAGATCTGATTTCAGCTCTCTGAGCCGAA
The DNA here is from genome assembly GCF_964263255.1 of Lissotriton vulgaris. Classification (NCBI taxonomy): domain Eukaryota; kingdom Metazoa; phylum Chordata; class Amphibia; order Caudata; family Salamandridae; genus Lissotriton; species Lissotriton vulgaris. Next base: position 32,139 of record NW_028255448.1, on the reverse strand, counting down.
CAGTTTCTTACTGATTCAGTTTTTGTTACTTTCGGTCTGAATTTACCGCACAGCCAACGACCTTTAACAATCGCACAGGCTGCATCGTAGGATTTGCTCTCTACGTTGTAATGCTGTACAAATTTATCTGTATAGATTATACAGGCGTACTGTGGGAGAGGCAGAAGTTCGATTGGCAGAGGATATTCTTCTTCATATTCTAAATCATTCAGTTCTTCAAATTGCGGGGCAAAATAGTATTTCACATCTTCCGCTCCTAGAGAATCTATACACTGTATCCATTTCGGATCCAGTGACACTGTAGGCAGGTTTACTGGGCTGAATAGCGCCTCGAAGGCGGATTCTGCTGTGAGGATATTAATCCGTTTACCATGTGCTAATTCTCGTTCATTTGCTAATCCAATTTGCACTGCTTTCACAGTTCTTTCTGTGTGACTGAATGTTTTTTCTGCTTGTGTGTACAAGTGAGATTTGATTGAAATTGGTACCTTTTCTCCCTCATTAGAGGTCAGGTACGTGAATCCGCATCCTCCTGGGATGACTCGGATTACAAGATCGCGTGTCTTGTCACGTGTATCTAATTTCGTTTTTGCTAACATGTCTGTTTGCAGTGATCTCAAAATTTCTGTGTGTTTTTGAGTCCAATTGATTTGTTTAAAATCCGGTTTAATTAGTTCATAGAGAGGTTTAACCCTCTCTGCGTAATTTAGAATGTATGTTCTTCCGAAATTCAGAAAACCTAGTATGGATTGTAAATTCTTCAGCGTTTTTGGAGCTTGGAGTACAGCGCCCTTCTCTAAGAAGTTGTCCGCTAGGCTTTTTCCTTCACTTGATAATTCGTATCCTAAAAATAATACTGTCAGATGGGCAATTCGAAACTTTTTAAAGTTGAATTTGTAACCCTCTGCTGCGAACCCAAGTATAATGGTGTTCACTCTTTTCAAGTGAGTATCCAAGTCGTCATCTGTGAGATAGATATCATCTATGCAAGATAATGCCTCATCATCATATATTTGTAATAACTCTGTTACTCTAGCTGAGAATAGTCCTGGGCTGTTCTTGAACCCCTGTGGGAGTCGACAGAAATTTTTCTGAGACCCCATTACGGAGAAAGCGGTCAAATACCTGCTTTCTGGTGCAATGTTTTGACAAAAGAAACCATTAGATATGTCTAATGTCGTTTTATACTTTTTCCTAATTATGTTATTCATTAGTGCAGCACTATGCGAGTTTTGTACTGCAAAAGTTTTGCAACATGCATTAAGGTGTCTGTAGTCCAAAACTAGACGATATGAATTGTCTGGTTTGGAGACAGGAAGCAAAGGATTGTTCATTTGAGAGGTGCATGTTTCAATCACCCCCTGGTATTCAAGTTGATCTAAGATCTCCCTGACTTGTTTTTTAGCTTCTTGCTTAATGGGATACTGCCGTTGGGCAGTTGGTTCACTTTTTAACTGGATTTTGTGAGGAGGTAAGTCCTCATCCCATCCTACATGATTTTTATATAATGCCGGTGCCTGGTCTACTGCCCATTTCCTTGCATAAGTATATTTTTTGTGAATCGGAATGTGATTCGAGAAGGCAGGCATAATCATTTCTTCGCCACAAGGGCACTCCCTGACAAACTCTGGGGGCCAATCTTTTTCAGCTAACAGAATATCATAGCCTTTTGAGAGCTTATCCCAAAATAGACCCTTTATTTTCCTAGTCTTATCACCCTCTATACGCAATGTTATTTCGTATATCTTATGGGGCTCGCTAAGTCTGGTGTCGGCAGTTTCAACCTGAATGTATTCATTCGTGTACACTGTCTCCAGATGACTCATCAAGATCTTGCGGGCTATAGTGATTTCTGCTGCACTGTCCAACATTGTCTGTGCCCACTCCCCGTTTTTCAACTGTGTCCTCAGTATTCTCGGCATGGTTGATTACTCTAATACTGGCTACCTTCTTTTTTGGAAATTGAGATTTTTTACTCTGAGCAGGTTCCTTGTCTTTGGACTTGGTGTGCTCTCCTGGGTCTGACTGTCCTCTTGTTTCCGATTTCTGCGAAAAACATCGAGAGTGACGTGTATCAATACTTTGATATCTATCATGTTTTTTCAAAATATCCCTATTTCTAAGGTTATATCTTTTTTCAGAGGGCTCCCTCTGGGGAGACTGGTGTTCTCGAGTCGGAGTTCTTTCCCTCCGTCGAGGAGACCTTCCTCTGAACTGGAAAACTTTTTCCTTGGGAGTGGATTGTTTATTTCCATCCCAGCTCTTTTTAGGAGTGTTTGAATTATTTTTAATAAATAATTTTTCAGGATTTTCGAGCAGTTGGGGCTTTACTGGTTTTCCACCCAAGCTGTCTCTACCTAATTCTTCATAGCTTTTTTCTATGATTCTGGCAAGCTCAACTGGCTGATCTGTTATATCTGTTTCCTTCAACTTCTGGCGGATTGCCACAGATGCTGCTTCTCCTTTTATGTTGGCTAATAATATAGCCGAGACCTGCTTGAAGTATTTCAGTAATTTCATACCAAGAGTTAAAGCAGGGTCAGGCCCGTATTCATTTTGAAAAGAAGGGAAGAAGTGTTAGGGACTATGTGGTTCGATCACTATTACCAAACATAACCAGGGACTCCCAATCCACACTATGGAATAAGCCTCCTGTACTAGGCCACCACAAATGTGGCTCATGCAAAGCATGCCAACTAACAGAAGAACTTAAACTATGTACCCATAATAACTACACGCACATCATGAAGCAGCATACCAACTGTAACTCTACTAGGGTCATATATGTAATTGCGTGCCCCTGTGACTTTTGGTACATAGGTCAAACAATACAGAAAGTAAAAACCAGAATCCTACAGCACTGTAGTAGAATTCGTTGCAGAGTGCAAGGAGCTCCACTGGTGGAACATTTTTTAAAATTTGGCCATTCACCTGAAAGTTTAAAATGGTGGGTTTTGGAGAAGGTGACGGTCAATATAAGAGGAGGCAATTTCTCCAACTGTTTAAGTGTACGGGAGTGTAAGTGGATGCACACTTTCGACACTGTAAACAAAGGCCTCAATGAGTACGAGGAGATAACGAGACAGATGGCGACTCTTTATAATGGTTGACTTTTCCTTCCCTACGCAACACACTTTACTATGTATGCTTACACTAATTACCATGATCGTGTTTTTATATTGATGCCATATATATGATGGAATGTTTTGTATGCACATTTTTTTTTTTTTTTAAACAAACTTGGCATTATATAATCATGATGGGTGCGACATATTGTTTTTCCAAGTCACTGTGTTGTCTCTGTTTCTCTCTCTTTCAATGGCTGCTGCTTTATTTAGAATGTAGCACTGTATCCTTAAATAAGCGGAGGATCTAGGACAGAAATACATTTCATATCTACCACCCACTCTTGGTAGAGAATAATGATAGTCTAACTATACTAGGCTCATTTATGAATCATTACGCAATCTACAAGGGTGGGCATGCATTTTCTGGAACGCGGTCATTCTATAAGATGTCCGCTGACTATTGACATAAATATCGTAGAAACAATGCTGGTGATACGCTGCCAATTTCGAGCATGTTTTGACAAATGAGGGAGACGTGCCTTGGTTCCCTAGCAACTTCTGGGACGTCACACAGGTCCGGCGTATGACGGGGCCGGCGCATGACGTAGGAACGTCGGTTGCCGGGTAACTAGGACCGCGCTGGTTTTGCTTCCGCATTCCTAAACGCGAGTTGTAGCGGAAAGCTGTGCAGCGAACTGAGCAGAAGGTTTCTTTGAACAGTGCTGGGACATAGCGATACGGGGTAGGTGACACTCCACTTCTAAAATTGATCATGGGGCATTAACGGCGGTTCCATACTGTTACAGCCTCAACGTCTAACTGAGACGTTCTCTTGCCTCTCTTGTAGCACTGTGTGAAGTCAAGATCTCCCAATTTTGGGGATTATCACCGAACCAACGCGGTGGGTGAGTACACATACTAATAAGCTTAAGACTTCACAATAGGATTGTATATACAGCCATATTGATCAGAATTTTTAGCCTACAGTTATGGACTTATTATATGCCCACTTGGGCTTTCATCATAACACCAATATAGGGGTAATCAGCCATAGAATACACAATGTGATGCTACAATGTAGAAGTGAGAATTCTTAAACAATGATATAATATTCTCTCATACATGCATAGTAAATTCCTTGTCTTTTTTCACAGTAACTATTTGTAAACTACAAAATCTATTGTGCGGACCAAACGTCGCACCTATATTGATGCACCACAAAAGGGTGAGTGGGTTTTTATGATCCTCATAAATGGACCCAGAGTATAAAATTCTAGTGATACTTAGCCCCGTTTTTCATTTACCATTACAGGTGCCATATAATAATCTTTTTAACCGACGTGCACTTGGAAAGTATACCCCTTCCCCCATCACCACGTCCTGATGAAGACCCGTTGTTGAGGATTCAAACCACCCCTTATATGTTTGGGTCGAAACGTCGACGACATCCCCCCCTTGGGAGCCTGCACCTATTGACCCCTGTCCCATGCCCCATTTCCAAAAATCCCTTTGCCATCTGTGCAAACTAAGGACTGCGGAATTATTTTGTATATAGTGTATAAGCGAGTAAAAAAGAAGTACATTTTTTACAAGCGCAATCTAGGGCAGGCCCGTTCTCTTTGTATATAAACGTCTCACACTATGTTCTTCTGATCATCCTGATCATTCACTTGAGCACACACTTTATTCTTTCTCTGTGCACGGTCTTCTTTGAATACAGAACATATCTCTTGTTTTATTGCTATTGTAAATATATGTATAAAGATGTGTTAAATTTCGAAATCTTTGGTATATTGTATATTAAACAGATTGACCTTTTTGGATTGAATTTTTCTCATTTCTGAAGTTTTTTGGCACTTACTGTAAAGATATCCTGTATACGTGGGCTAGTATTATCTATTGATTTAATGACATAGATTCAGTCTTTTCCCAAGGAAGAATAATTTAATCGAATATTAGAAGTATCTCATATGTCATAATTATGTCAAGGACCAACTGTTGTCTATACCATTGAATACCCAGGTCCTTTGACTGTACTGGGTCAACCCCTGTTTTTGTAACAATCTCCTTTTATGTTGGCTAATAATATAGCCGAGACCTGCTTGAAGTCTTTCAGTAATTTCATACCAAGAGTTAAAGCAGGGTCAGGCCCGTATTCATTTGGAATCTGTCTTAGTACACCTGGTATTACCGCCATAGACGGAACACCATGTGTTTTTGTGTAAATGGAAGCAAAGACTGTACCCCAAGTGTCACAGTCCTCCACGTGTGGTGCGATTCCCATAGGAAGGCAGATTGTCAAGATTCTGTGTTTCTCGATAGGGGTAGTATTCGGAAATACTGCCTCTATTTGAGTGATTTTTTGTGCTAACCAGAAAGGAATTTGTTCCCGTTTTATGGGTGTTTTACCAAGACATGACTGTATGTTCTGTGGTGTAATTTTACTAGTGTTCCCCTGATGAGGGGTCAGCTGTGGTACATTAACAGCTGGTTGAACTGTTGCAGTCCGCATTACATATTGCACTAATTGCCTATGTATTTTTATAAGTGTTTTTAGCTGTACTAACAGCTCTTCTTTAGACATTTTTGCAATGTCCGGATGTGGTGTGTAGCTGGCTAGAACCGGCCACGTTGCTCCTGGTCTACCTAGTGGACCGAGCCTGGTAATATGATCATTATGTTTTAGGGCGCCATTAAACCAGAGCAGGTGCTCTTGGAATTTTAGTGGGATTTCAGTCTCCTCGAAAGGAGCATACTCTTCCGGTGGTTTCTCTATTTTGTAATAGTGAAACTCTTTTGTTCTAGCGTTTGCCGCTGGAAAGTTTATCCATGAATAGAATACCTCTGTCTGCCGATATTCGTGTGCCTCTATCACGAAGATCACTGTACCACCTTGTGGTGTCAGTCCGTTTTCTATAAGTTTTAACGTTATAGACTTTCTTAAATGTACCGGGATGATAACTGCATCCGGTTCAGTAGTCCCGTCGGGACCCTGCTGAGTCGCATCTGCTGCGGCATCAGTTCCGTTGTTTTCTACTGACATTTTATAAATGCAGGTTTTGCAGAGTAGGTCTCCAAGGAGACAAAGATTAGGTGCACAATATTATGGAACACTGTATCCTTCAACGTTGAATAAACCAGAGCTTTACATAGGAATCTCTTCCTACTGAGTTCGGGCGGATTTTAACTTTTCACCCACTCCAGACGTCTATTGGAGTATTTACGGGAGAAAGGGGTCTGTATGAAAAATGCACGACTGAGTTACTCTAACGTCTTGCGTTAGTTTATCGCCTTACCAAACGTTGGGCGCCATGTAGTGTAGTTCCTATTTTCAGAATAGGCCCTGCGCATTGGAATAACATAAACAGTAGTATTGACGTAGAAGTGCGGATCTTCCAGGCCTCCACTGACTATGCTGAACTTAATTGGGTTTGTTACCAACTAGCTCAGAGGTCACTGGAAACTTTCTTGGCTGAATAGGAAGTGATCAGCTTCCCTGGTACGGACAAGAAGGGATTCAGTTTTCCAACAACCGTGCAACATGATAACTTTGCTCCTCAGATCAAGAGTCAATCTCTAGGGTCGTGTGAAACAATAGACAGTTATTTTACTCAGTCAGTGGTTGTGCAGTTTACTTTCACAATATGTAGAGAATAGAGAGACGGGCGTTTTCAATAAAGGGTAACAATTATTGAACAGTCTTTCTTCTCGTACAAGAGAAATGAATTGCCACAATTGCAAGACTTGTTATTATAAAAAGTACGTACAGTAAGATAAGTATTACGAATTAATACTGTAAAAGCATTGATATGGTTTCTTAGCCATACAATGGTTTAAAAGGAATAAAACATTTATACATTCATATATACATTAGGCTAAAATACTCAACTGGTGCTTCTAACTACGGCTACCCCAGTGAACCTGACCTAAGCCGAATACTTGGGAGGGGAGTAAGTAAGTAGTTTTAAGTTAAGTTGGTTTTGCCAAGGTTTGCTTGAAGAATTCTCTCTACGGGTTTAGTCAACACCATACCTCTGGAATAGAATGATGGAGGTCTGGTATCTCCTTCAGGGGGTCGATATTCCAGTCACCCGCAAGGGTAGACTAGAAACGCCGGAGCTGGATTTCTCTGCAGGAGAAAAGACAGCGTCTCTCTCAGCGCATCGAGGAGGAGGAGGAGGGGCTGCGTCCGCGGGCAGCTTGCATCTGCTGGGCTCTTGCAGGGGGCCGGCTGTTCAGCTCCTAAGTTCACCACACCATCGTTCGCTAGTTAGCAGCGATAGCAGTAGCGATAGCAGCTATGGTATCATCAGCATAACAGCTTCTTCAGCAGCAGCGAGACAGCAGCAACATCAGCATTTGCTTAAGGCAATGTTGGTAATATTTATACCCGAAAGGTGCCTTGTTTGACGTAAGTTTTTGGACATAAGACGTCAATAAAGATGTCACTAGGAAGTGATCATCTATCAGTGCTCATTAGAGTTCTATTACTAATCAAAACACAGCAAGCGGGGATTTCCAGGTTGCTGAGTTTTTATCTTGTTGAAGAACTCGGAGTGTTAATCTAGGAATCTTAGATAGTAACTTCTGCTTTGTCATTGCACTAATTGGTTGCAAAGGAAGTGGCAGAGAAAGCGATTCTGAAATGTGGCTCTGTTCATGTGAGGCCAGAGACGAGTTTCTGAATGTTGCACTTGAACGGTTATGCCAATATAGGGAATAAACGGATTTATAGCAGCATAGGGGCATAAGGTCACAGTATCGATCAGGGTCCTAGATTAGAACGCTACACAACTTCTCTTCATCAGTCCAATCCACTTTACCTTGTCCTGAATCTCACACCTGTTTTTGTTTTCCATATCTATCTTCTACCTGATCAATAAATTTCTTCTCTGATTCATATAACAGGCACATCAGGTTATGACGATGTGCGTAAGCTGTATCCAACACCTGGGTTGGAATAAAATACGTTCCAAGTCTGTCCTCTGACTTATAATAATCATACTTGTTCAAATGCTTGTATGTCGGCACTTCAGGAAGAACCGCATCATAATTCGAAAAGAAATACTCAAAATGATTGCGACCATAAAAAATGCTTAGCAGCTTACTACATGAAATTCCACATTAATGGAAGATGATGGTAACTAATACCCTCATCTACAGAAGCTGGCAATTGCATACTCACATAGCAATCTTTCGCATTAATTGCATCAATATACTCATACAACAGCTTTGCATACGCATTAAGCTTGAAATTACCCTTGGACAGATCTGCATGTAATCTACGACTTTCTTCTAGCAGCAAAGCTCTGTCACGTCCTACCTTAACCTATTCTTTGCTAGGAGTAGTAGGTGTAGGTGTACCCTCAACCTCTACTGCCTGCTCATGTGGTGCTAAATACGAAACTACAACTACTAGAATAATGAAGAGTATCACACCTCCTATAAGTGTGCCTACAGCACACCTAGCTCTACAATTTAGGTTTCTAGCCTCCATGGTCTCAGGACTTGCTCTTCAATATAACTGTTCAACAGCAGTATTCAGAAGTCTTTTTCTTCCTTCTTCCTGTAGAAGCACTCAAACCACACCTCAGAGGCTGAAAGTTCCCTTTTATTTTCAGTTCCTTATTTACAGGGAACAATAGACAACTTTAACCCTTCTCCGTCCTCTATGGGAAGTCCCTAAATGTCTTCTTCTTCCACTCAGACCTAGGTTATTTACTGCAAGTATTTACAAAAGTCTCATTCATCAGTAATAAGATTTGTTCCAACTGCTTCTAGCACATATTCCAGAAGTTCAAGACGAATAACAATAGATTCTTGAGCTAATATTTCAGGGCCAAATGTAGGAAAAAGCAACCTACTCAAAAACAGATGACGAATTCTGCTTAGAACCGGTGGATTTGGAACAGTGATCGTCAGTACACCTTCCATCTCAAGTCCCGTCACCAACAACAGCACGTCCAGTTTGATGTTAGGACTGTTACTGATCACTGTCACTGCCCTCACCCTCCCCGATCTCAAGATGCCTGGCATCAGTCACTGGATAGGTCCACTCAGGAGTCGCGTACCTTCGACAAGGCACCCTCTTTTACCTTGATCTTATCAGTCCTCCATGAGCTTTCCTTTCCCTATCCCCATCTGATTCAGAGTCCTCAGACACAGGAGCAAGATCCCTCTCGGAAACCAACCTCAGGTTCAGCCGCCTTTGTCTTCCTGGCCACTGCTCCCCTGCTCTGCTGGTACTCCTGCTTGTTACTTGCTCACTTTGCCCACTGTTCTCTTCAGCTGAGTTTGGCTTCGGGTCACTTTCAGTCACTTCCCTTTTCCGAGGCGGTCTCAGATTCACTTCTGTTTGTGACCCTCTTCAGCTTGATCCGGTGAGTCACCAGCTTCTTCAGACACCCTCACAGCTTGGCTTGTCCCCTCCTGTGGCCCTGCCACTTCAGCTAGATTTTCATTAGGGAGAGGAGCTGTTTCTTCCAAAGGTGCTGGAACTCGATGGGTGTGTGAATCATGCACCCAATTTGGTAGCCCTCCACACTTCACAGCAATGTTTGTTACAAGGATGACTTGGTAGGGTCCCTTCCAACAAACATCCAAGCAGCTCTTTCTCACGTGCTTCAGAACCAGCACCCAGTCCCCGGACTCAGGTCGTGGCAGAGTTCACTGGAAGCCGGAACCACAGCAGCCTGCACCTGATGGGACACAGAACAGATGACATCAGCGAGTCCCTTGCAATAATCAAGGATCAGATCGTCTGTGATACTCAGCAAGGCTGTCGATGGCACCGCTGGTAACCTCATTGCCCTCCCCATCAGCACTTCATGAGGCAAGAGACCCGTTCTCCTTTCTGGGGTACTGCGCATACTCATTACCACCAAAGGCAAGGCAACTGGCCACTTAAGAGACGTGGATGAAAACATTTTTCGCCATCCGAGCTTTCAAAGTTCCGTTGATCTGCTCCACTATCCCAGAAGTCTCTGGTCGGTAACTACAATGGAGTCTCTGATCAATGTTTAGTGCTGTGCAAAGCATCTTCATAATCTCACCATGGAAGTGAGTTCCTCTGTCCGATTCCAAAGAGGTCGGGACCCCAAATCTAGGCACAAGGTCCCTCAACAATAGCTTAGCTACTGTAAGTGTGTCGCACCTGCGTGTCGGTATGCCTCCACCCACCGTGAGAACACACACACCACCACCAGTATGTACCTCAAATGATTGCATCTGGGCATCTCGATGTTAGGGGATCTCATGCTACTATTGCTCAATTACCTTGAATGCACGGTTAAACATTGTACATAGTGTAATCCTTTCTGTGTGCACATTTGTTTAAAACAGGGACTCTTGTCTTTGCCAGTGCTTCTTTGGTGCCTAGCTTTCTATATGCATAAATCTTTGGTTGGCCTTTGCTTTTGCCAGTGCTTATTCGGGGAACATCGTTGTGCTCGCTCCCTCATGTGTGCAACTGTGGATAGCTTTCAAGTGAGGGCCACGAAGCAACGTGCCGGTACACAGTATAAAAGGCTGTCTTTCAGGCGCGGTGACGCTTCGCTTCACTTGAGCGTCACCGCGAGAGCTCCTGTGTCTTCTATTCTACTCCTGAACAATTCCCGACCACCGCCCTTCATTCCAGCATACCCGACCATCGCCCTTCGTTCCTGCACCGAGGGATCAACGCTCCTCATTTTATTACCCTCCTCGTAATACCTCCCTCTTTCCCACTTATCTGAATCGGACCTCGTCGGAAAGAAGCCTTCTCAGCGTTTCTTCTTGGAATCTTGAAGCTCTCCGTCTCCGGTCTGCTGAGCAGTGTCGTCATCATTCAGTAAGACAGAAATTAACCATTTCCTTGTAGCCTGTGCAAGATAGAAGAGCTCTGGTTATTTTTGAATCGTCATAGGTTAGCTAACAACAAGCATTGGAACAAACAAGTCGGTCACTCGTGTTAGCAAACAAACGTTGGTTAATCTAATACGCTTCCAGATTTGAACAATCTTCAACGAACATTGTTAAAGACTATAGTGTTGATTTCAACGAATATTGTTAAAGCAAAAGTGTTGCTCAGAAATCTTTCTGTTTAAATAATCATTGGTAAAGACAATTGGATTTTTGAAACTATTGATGTTGATAACTAGAGTGCAGTATACTTTAGTATTGATGTTGATAACTAGAGTGCAGTATACTTTAGCATTGTGAGAGTCACTAAATATATAGCTGCTGTTATTAATAAGCTCATTGCTCACTTCCTTAGATAGTTGGAGCTCTTGTTTGTTCTTTATTTCTTTTTTCTGAACAGAACCCCACCTTTCGATTCATGAAAGACAATTATCAGGTATGCCTTTGAAATAGCGTTACCTCTAGTTACTAACAACACTAATAAGTTCTTATTTAACATATTGAGCTGTCGTTCATGCTGATGTTTATCTTTGAAATTCATGTTTATGTTAATTTCTCGAAGGTATTCACAACGTTTTGAAGAAGTGAACTATTACCTGATATTTGTTGAAGTGTCAGCAATGGTCCGAACATATTTTGGTATGTGCTTTAAAAAGACTTACATATTCAACAGTATTACATGTGTCCAATGATAATCTGAATAGGGTATTCATGTTCTGTTTATTTTGATCTCTACATAGTATCTGTAGGATTTCATCTACACAACATTAGAGGCCTGAGACACTTCAATCAGAAAAACGTCACTTGGATACCACAAGGACCAGTGTTTGTTTGTTTCTCTCTCCACTTCCCCTTTCCCTTGTGGAGAACCAGTGTGGTCAAGTGTTCTTAATCCTTGCTACCTGGTTAATCTACGAGGGAGTTGGGAGTTTGCAGCATTAAGAGGAAACTCACAGAAGCCTCGTGGTCAAAGCTCAACAGAAAGCGAAGCCACACTTACTGTTTCTTCTTGATGCTGTAAATCTGTGAAGAAAAATTAACATTGATGTTAATCAGTTAGCCCAGTTAGTGCAGAAACTTAATGAGGAAATTCAAGAGTTATGCCAAGAAAATCAGTCATTACGGCAGGAATTAGACAGGACCAGAACTGGTTTTACTACCTAGAGGTGATCAGCTGAGGTAGGACGTTCTGTTTTAGCTCCTCCTAAATTTGGCGCTCCAGCTTTTCACACTCAGACTTCAGCAGGCACTACCGCGGATCTAGTGCAAGTTACCTTGGTTACTCCTACTCCAGTTCCTTTAGCAAATCGAGAAAGATTTTTAGGAGAGGCCAGTCAGTTTTCTACATTTATGAGTCAATGTCATTTGCACTTTTTGTGCAAGCCACAGATCATTACTAATGACACTGCAAAAGTGGCCTTTATCATTTCCTATGTGGGAGGGGTAGCAGCTAATTGGGCTATGCCACTGGTAGATAATGACGACCCTCTCTTAAATAATTTAACAACTTTAAACCAGCTATGTCCAGTCTCTTTGCCAAACATGTATTCCTTCAAGCCTCAGATAACGAGCTGTTAAATTTACGGCAGGGTTCTAAGGATTTGATCACGTATGTCACAGCATTCAATAGGTTACTCGCAGAAACGCATTGGCCAGCAGAAAAAAGAGTATCTCTCTTTTATCGAGGTCTTAGAGATGACATCAAAGATTCACTTGCTCATATAGTTAATCTACCCGAAGATTTTGCTGAGTTTCGAGAGTTAGTTGTGAAATTGGATGATAGGTTGGTGGAACGTAAAGGAGAAAGACCAAGAGGTGATATCAGAAATTTACATTTCAAGGTAGAGAGAAAGGAATCAGAGAATAAGACTTCAACAGTGGAACCAATGCAGATAGGAGGGATTAAAGGTCCTCTCTCATTGGAAGAAAAAGAAAGACGGAGAAAAGGGAATCTATGTTTATACTGCGGGAAGTCTGGTCATTTTGCCAGAGATTGCCCTGTAAAACCAGTGAAAAAGAACGCAGTAGTTATAACAACTGATCCCTTACACACGTCGGAAAACTAGTCATCTCGGGGAATGGGGAGATCGATTCCTTGGGAAAAACTAATGATAAGATCTCACAATATGCAACCTGTGTAACAAATCATGTACCCAAACACTTCGCTGTCAGAATACTTTTATTATTGTCCACACAACAATGACATAGCATCCCTGTGCTCATAGATTCAGGAGCCACGGGTAATTTTTTTGATTTAGAGTTAGATAGGAAGCTTCAGTTGACTCAAATTCCCAAAAGAGAACCCGAACCAGTGCGGGCTGTTGATGGTTCGGCTTTATCCTCTGGCTTAATTAGGTTTAACACAACACTGTTATTACTTGTCACTGACAATGGTCATTCAGAATACACGGTCTTTGATTTGATTGATATACCGACATTTGGGGTTATTCTTGGTATTCCTTGGTTGGAACTCCATAACCCTAAAATTGACTGGATTAAACGCACAGTGACTTTGGACTCAGCTCATTGCAGGCGACACTGTTATCAAGACACAAAAGATCCTATCATGCCCCTCATTTGTGCCGCAATGACCACAGATCACTTAGACATTCCAAAGGAGTATCAGGATTTTTCTGACGTTTTTGATCCTGTCAAAGCTACTAAGTTACCACCCCACATGATCTACGATTGTAGAATTGATCTCATCCCGGGGGCAAAACTACCATGTAGTCGAATATATGCACTAACCGAACCTGAAAATCAATATTTACGGACTTATCTGGATGAGTTATTGGAACTGGGTTTCATCCGGCATTCCACTTCACCAGTTTCGTCTCCACTTTTTTTAGTTGCAAAGAAGACGGGAGATTTGCGCGCCTGCATTGACTACCGTGCGGTTAACAAGGCAACTATTAAGAACAGGTACCCGTTGCCTTTGATTCCTGTCCTCCTTAATCAAGTGAAAGGTTCTAGTGTTTATACAAAATTGGATCTACGCGGAGCCTATCATCTGATTCGCGTAATAGAGAGCAACGAATGGAAAACCGCCTTCCGGACCAAATTCGGTTTATTTGAATATACTGTGATGCCTTTGGTCTGTGCAACGCTCCTGCAGCGTTTCAATATTTCATAAACGAAGTCTTGCACAATCTTTTAGACATCTGCGTCATAGTATATATCGATGACATTCTGATCTATTAAAAAAATCCTGAAGAACACACCGAACATGTTCGGGTAGTCCTGCAAAAACTCAGAGACAATGCTCTTTTTGTAAAAGTGGAGAAATGTGTGTTTAATTCATCTAAGGTGGAATTCCTTGGATATTGGTTATCTCCAGAAGGCATCACAATGGACCCAAAAAAGGTAGAAGCAATTTTGAATTCGCCTTCCTCCAAGTCAGTCAAAGACGTACAACCCATTTTAGGTTTCGCAAATTTTTATAGACCCTTTATAGCCAATTTTTCGGAAATTGTTGTACCTATTACTCGGTTACTGCAAAAAGGAAAGAAATTTCTTTGGAGTCCTGAAACAGATCAAGCTTTTGAAACCTTAAAAAAAGCTTTAACATCAGCACCAATCCTTACACATCCAGATCCAGACAGACCTTTTTATGTGGAAGCAGACGCCTCACAAACTGCAATTGGAGGAGTTTTGATGCAAAAGGACAATCGAACAGGTCATTTACATCCTATGGTTTTTTTTTCAAGAAAACTGTTAGCAGCAGAACAGAATTACACTATTGCAGAACGTGAGTTATTAGCAGTAAAACCAATACTCCAAGAATGAAGACATCATCTCCTGGGAGCTAAACATTCAGTTACCTTTTTCTCAGATCACAAAAATCTGCAATTTTATTCCACAGTAAAAGCATTCACCCCGAGACAGACGCGCTGGTTAAATTTTTTTAGTGAATTTGATTTTATAATTACTTATCGCCCGGAGCGAAACAATTATTGTTGGACACTCTCTCTCGATTAGTGTGTGAAAAGCAAAACCATCTAGAGAAGGAACTAAAAAGTATCATTCCAGCCGAAAAAGTGTGTGCTGAAACTAACTCAGAGACTGTAGTAGACATAGTTAGAAAACAGGTTAAAGACTTGAATAAAGATAATTGGCTTTCCCAGAAGTACAATACAATTGTAGATGGTCTGTTTTTTCACAAAAAAAGGATGTTTATTCCTAACAATGAATTGCGTCAGCAAATCATTAGGTGGAATCATGATCTAGCCACAGCAGCTCATCCAGGAATACACAAAACCTTAGATCTGTGTCAAAGACATTTCTGGCGGAAAGATATGTCCTCAGATGTACAACAATTTGTCAAGACTTGCCCAGTCTGCGCGTGTCAGAAAGCTATACATACTGCCCCTAGAGGGTATTTACAACCAATGGCTATTCCCCCATACCCTTGGCAAACACTTAGTTTAGACTTTATTACTGATCTACCCAAATCCAACGGTTTTACCACTATTCTTGTAGAAGTGGACTTGCTGTCAAAAATGGGGCATTTCATTCCTCTACCTAAATTACCATCTGCAGTAGAATTCAGTCAAATATTTTTAAACAACATAGTCAAATTGCATGGATTACCAAGCAAAATAATTTCAGATAGGGGCCCCGATTTGTGTAAAATTTTTGGAAACAACTCAGTAGTCAGTTGGGAAAAGAACTGGGATTGTCCTCTGCATTCCATCCACAAACTGACGGTCAAACCGAAAGGTTGAATCAGGTCATAGAACAAAGCTTACACTTCCTTATTAGCACTACATCTTCAGAATGGGATGAGATACTGCCCTTGGTTGAGCTTTCTTATAACAACACAATTCACTCGGCCTTGGGATGTTCACCATTCTACTTCATGACCGGGCAACATCCACGTTCCTTGCCGGAGACATTTCCCGAACATGAACAAAACATGGCAGCAGTTGCAGAAAGATTTGCAAAGTTACAATCATTTCAGCAAAATGTGAGGAATGTTTTGGCTAAGAACAAAAGTGGAATGAAAGAAGCAGCTGATAAGCATAGATTGCCTAGTCCGTCCTTTAAGGAAGGGGATTGGGTTTGGCTGTCAACAAAAAACATTCAAATTGAAGGACCCAAAAAGTTGAAACCACAATTTATTGGGCCATTTCCCATCAGGAAGGTCATAAATCCAGTCTCTATGAAGTTACATCTCCCTGATGACTATTCGATCCATCCCGTTTTTCATGTATCCCTTCTTAAACCACTTGATCCTTCCACTAGACCCGATAACCCTACTCCACCTGTTGTAGTTGGGGATCACATTAAATATGAGGTACACAAAATCTTAGACGCTAAGCGCTTCAATGGTAAACTTGACTGGAAGGGTTACGATCCATCTGAGAGATCTTGGGAACCAGAAGCCAATGTTCATGCTCCACGACTCATTAAAACATTTCATGCCCTTCCCCCAGATAAACCACGACCCATTAGGCGGCCTTTGGGGGGGAGAACTGTTAGGGGATCTCATGCTACCATTGCTCAATTACCTTGAATGCACGCTTAAACATTGTACATAGTGTAATCCTTTCTGTGTGCACATTTGTTTAAACAGGGACTCTTGTCTTTGCCGGTGCTTGTTTGGTGCCTAGCTTTCTATATGCATAAGTCTTTGGTTGGCCTTTGCTTTTGCCATTGCTTATTCGGGGAACATCATTGTGCTCGCTCCCTCACGTGTGCAACTGTGGATAGCTTTCACGTGAGGGCCACGACGCAACGTGCCGGTACACAGTATAAAAGGCTGTCTTTCAGGCGCGGTGACGCTTCGCTTCATTTGAGCGTCACCGTGAGAGCTCCTGTGTCTTCTATTCTACTCCTGAACAATTCTCGACCACCGCCCATCATTCCAGCATACCTGACCATCGCCCTTCGTTCCTGCACCGAGGGATCAACGCTCCTCATTTTACTACATCCTCGTAATACCTCCCTCTTTCCCACTTACCTGAATCGGACCTCGTCGGAAAGAAGCCTTCTCAGCGTTTCTTCTTGGAATCCTGAAGCTCTCCGTCTCCGGTCAGCTGAGCAGTGTCGTCATCATTCAGTAAGACAGAAATTAACCATTTCCTTGTAGCCTGTGCAAGATAAAAGAGCTCTGGTTCTTTTTGAATCGTCATAGGTTAGCTAACAACAAGCATTGGAACAAACAAGTCGGTCACTGGTGTTAGCAAACAAACGTTGGTTAATCTAATACGCTTCCTGATTTGAACAATCTTCAACGAACATTGTTAAAGACTATAGTGTTGATTTCAACGAACATTGTTAAAGCAAAAGTGTTGCTCAGAAATCTTTCTGTTTAATTAATCATTGGTAAAGACAATTGTATTTTTGAAACTATTGATGTTGATAACTAGAGTGCAGTATACCTTAGTATTGATGTTGATAACTAGAGTGCAGTATACTTTAGCATTGTGAGAGTCACTAAATATATAGCTGCTGTTATTAAGAAGCTCATTGCTCACTTCCTTAGATAGTTGGAGCTCTTGTTTGTTCTTTATTTCTTTTTTCTGAACAGAACCCCACCTTTCGATTCGTGAAAGACAATTATCAGGTATGCCTTTGAAATAGCGTTACCTCTAGTTACTAACAACACTAATAAGTTCTTATTTAACATATTGAGCTGTCGTTCATGCTGATGTTTATCTTTGAAATTCATGTTTATGTTAATTTCTCGAAGGTATTCACAACGTTTTGAAGAAGTGAACTATTACCTGATATTTGTAGAAGTGTCAGCAAGAGTCCGAACATATTTCGGTATGTGCTTTAAAAAGACTTACATAATCAACAGTATTACATGTGTCCAGTGATAATCTGGATAGGGTATTCATGTTCTGTTTATTTTAATCTCTACATAGTATCTGTAGGATTTCATCTACACAACATTAGAGGCCTGAAACACTTCAATCAGAGAAATGTCACTTGGACTCCACAAGGACCAGTGTTTGTTTGTTTCTCTCGCCACTTCCCCTTTCCCTTGTGGAGGAACCAGTGTGGTCAAGTGTTCTTAATCCTTGCTACCTGGTTAATCTACGAGGGAGTTGGGAGTTTGCAGCATTAAGAGGAAACTCACAGAAGCTTTGTGGTCAAAGCTCAACACTCGATGAAATCCAATTGCATCCTATTGAACGGTCCCCCAGACCTCCCACTGTCACTCATGATGACTGCAGTTCTCTTCCCAAAGTTCATTCGTTGACACGTAACACACCTTTGACAAACAGCTTCTGCCACTGCGTGAAACTTTGGATTGTACCATGTCTGTCTGAACACTCGTATCATCGCATCTTTTCCCAAATGAACTGCACCATTGTCTCGCCATTGTACTCAACAGCTCATCTGACAACACTTCTCTCCCATCAGTCAAGGCCCAAATATCCACATCTCCTTTCACGCAGCCTGAATTGACCCACACATTTTTCTCATGGTCCGACACCCGTTCCTTCATGCACCTGAGCTCATCCAAGTATCTGCTATGGCAAGCAACATGTCTAACTCGGCTCTTTCCTCGCATCCTTCTATATCTTGTTCAGTGAATGAATAACCTTGCTCAGCACAGAATTGTGCAACTTCATCCGCATAGCGATTTCCAAGTGACACAAAATCTGTCCCTTTACTATGAGCCGTGCACTTCACAACAGCAATTTCTTAGGGGTCTTGTAAAGCTTCCAACAGCAGCCTAACAAATTCTCTATTCCTGATGGGTGTTCCTGACAACGTCATGTAACCTCTCTGAGACCATAACTGTCCATAGTCATGAACTACAACAAACCCGTATTGACTGTCAGTATAAATGGTAATCCGAATTCCCCTTGCTGCCAGGTAAGCACGAGTCAAAGCTATGAGTTTGGCCACCTGAGCAGAGTATACTCCTTCCAGGCAAGCAGCTTCGACAACTCCTGAAATAGTGCATACAACAAATGCTGCTCTCAACTGACCAACACTGTCTCGTATGAAGGTACAATCACGAACGAAAATCTCCCCAGGGTGAAGTCATGATTCATCGACAATGGCAGGTCTCGGTTTTGTGCAAACTTCAGTCACATCAAGATAGTCATGGTCCTCACAATCTTCATCAAGCGTGTTTGGCAGCGACATCAAGGTAGCAGGATTCAAAACAGAGCACCTTTGAAGGGTCACGTTCTCTGCAGCAACTATAACCTGCTTGTAGTGCGTGAGCCTATTATTGGTCAAGTGCTGTGTCTTGGTCCTGGTCATCAGTAACTCAACTGAGTGTGGCTCATAAACAATCAATGGATGACCCATCACACTGCTTTCACACCTTTCAATGCTGACACCTGTTGCAGCAACGGATTTGAGACAATGCTGAAGCTACTGGATTTAAAGTAGCTGAGAAATAGGCAACTGGTCTACGGACACCTCCATGATCCTGAACTAGGACTGCTAATGCACAACCCTCTTGTTCACAGCAGAACAATGAAAAAGTCGTATTTTAGTAAGGCATTCCCAGTGCCGAAGCACAACAAAGGTCCTCTTGCAACTCAAGGAAAGCCTTCATACAGTTGTTGTCCCATGGTACCAGATCGTTCACGTCCTTGTGCGTCAGTCTCTGCAAAGGCTTTGCCTTTAATGAGAAGTTAAAAACACAAAACATGCCTACACCACCCTTCTTTATACTCAATGTTATTTATCACGGTCAACCAACCATTTTGAATTTGACCAGGTATTTTTATTTTATACTATTCATTTTTCTTTTTTCTTTGAAATTCTCTTTATTAACACAATTAAATGTCAGAAAGAGAAACAACTGTACCTTCATATATTTACACTAATATACAATACCATTTACAAACATAGATAGATCAGTACATATATACAAAAAATACAAGACATTATAAATTCATCTATACTCGATTTCAGGAAATGAAAGACAAAATCAAAAAGCGGGGAGTACAGTTAATAAATGAAACCAATCAATAATCTTTTAGACTAGCTACTGCTAGTTTATACTGTAGTTGACTATTCACTCCTCCAAGTATGCCGACGCGTTTCGAAACCAGGAAACCAGTTCCTGGAATCTCATCAGGGCTTTTTCCTTTTGTCTGCATGAGATGTAAAGAAAACATTAAAGTTGTATTTACAATCTTGTGTGCACTTCTCTCTTACACTTACACTTATTCAATTTTGAACCTGTCTGACTAACTAAATCAACCTACCAGGTTGTTACAGGAAGCGGGGGGCTGTGGAAAATGATTTCTTTATTCCCAATAAAGCGATTGTTCTTAAATAGGATTGCGCTCCACACACGTGGTGTTCAAGTCTTACTCTTGCTCCCAAATTTCTGCTCCACGCACAACTCTACCAAAGAAAATTACGGAAATTAGTCAATTCCACTGTGATACAGTTCATTAGTTTTAAAAAAAACATCCATGTTTACACATACCTTTCTTTTAGTGTTACAGTGGATGCAATTCGTTTTTTTATTTACACGTGCCGAATCACCGCTTCAACCGGCATGTTGCATCTCGACACTGTATCAAGAAATTACGGGGAAACATTTGTAACAGTTCATACACCTCTCACCGGTTCATCCTGTTAACCACCACTACAAAACACACGGAAGGCGTACCTGTATCGTTTGGCCAGTAGCTGCGATATAAGTTTTAAGATGAGCGCAATACCTAGTGGGACAATATCGAGTATTTAGGTAAGTTTTTATGCCTTAATGCTCTAATACCAACAAACAAATCTTGGGGTAGAGCAAGCAGCATTACCTTCTGCTCGAGCTTTCGAGTGCCTCCGCTGTCTGGATCCCGATACATTCAAGATGGCGGCCCGGTCGTGTTCGCTCAATTTTTTATTTGGGAGTGATGTTTAAAAGGATTATGGGGCATGTAGTCACCAATTACGTGATATGCACAGCGCAACTATGTTCTCATAAGAAGTTGCACTGATTCCTTGCAATCGACTAACTCCTTGGGGTTACTGACTTTAATGAGAAGTTGGCAATCCACTGGCGGCAATAGCCAACCATCCCTAGGAACATTCTGACCTCTCTCTGTGTTGAAGGCACCATCATGTTCAGTATTGCCTCAATCCTGTCAGGTGACACCTTTCTTTTGCCCTTCTCTATTCTGTGCCCCAGATACTGCACCTCGTTCAAGCAGTACTTCAACTTATTTGGTGCCACCTTGTGTCCGTTCCCTGCCAAATAGTTCAATAAAGCAATTGTATCTATCCTGCAAGCATCCTCAGTCTCTGATGCAACAAGTAGGTCGTCTACTCACACACACATCCCAAACATTCACTGAAATGATCCCTTCCGACCAAGCAACCACTTCGCTGACTGTCTGTCCACAGTCTGACTGTACGTCCACAGTCGCGTAATTGTCACCGAACTGGCAACTGTCTGTCCCCGAAACGACCGGACAATCACATCAACTGATAGGTTATAAACACACAGTAACTCACGACCAGTGAGGTTCCGTGACGATTCGAACCCGTGTTTTCGACTTCGTCGTAAACTCATAATTTTGGTACCGTTGAACCGCAAATGGTCCATTTAGTATATCCTGGTGTTTTCGCTATGCTACTAGCAAGAGCACTCCTGTTATAACCATATTTCCGATACACCCATGGCATCCATTTTAGATTATGGCATCCATCTTGTATTCTTGCCCTCACATAGTCAATGGACACACAGTGACCTCTGATCAATTCATTCCACTTAAGGACACGTAGGCTTTAGTCGGCGATTCACCTTGCTAGTGACACGTGCACCTTAGGACAGAAACGCTGTGGCCGCATGACTCGGCAAAAGCTGCCTCCTCTGCCTGAGGCCTGTCCTGCTATACTGGTTCTCGTGTTCGTTGGCCTGATCATGATTAGGCGGCCGAAGTTGGTAGCCTTGCCCATTTACGACCCACAAACATCTCTTATCCTGTTTTTCTATCTTCTGCACCTGGCTCTGCTCCTTTCCTTCTGGGCCTTTATTAGGGGGAGGTAACGAAATTTACGATGAGGCGGTCCGACTCCTGAATGAAAAGATGACATGGGATTATGATCGAACAGTGGGAACCTCTCATTCGTAATGTTTTGACATCAGATGTTGTTGACGATTCCTGTGTAACGCCAAATATTTATTGTTTAGGACATAAAGGTTAAGAAACGTACTAGTATGTGGAGAATGTTGCCCCCAGCTAAATAATTTGTATTTAAGGAGCAAACCACTTAGTGCAAATGGAACAGGCTCCTAGAATCTGCCCGTGTGTAGTTTCTGTGACTTCTGTGTCCCTGCAGTAATAAACCTTTGGTCTTTGACGCCACCATCGAGAAGCCCGTGTTTCTGTTTATTTGTGCACCGAGACAGGTAGAACTCAGGGGTCTTCGGGTGTTGTCCCTGACACCTCTGGACCTTAATAAAAGTCCAGAACTCCAATTGGCGCCCAACGTGGGGCGACGTCATTCGGTACCGGTCCAAAAGCCTGAAGAGTTCGAGAAGCTTCGTGTGAAGATTCCAGAGGGAGGCGCCCCACTTCATCGATCCCGGCATATCGCAAAAGTGGCCCGACGTTCTCTTCCACGAGGGTTCCCGTTCGGACGGCTGCAGTGGTCCGCTGCCTTGACTGTCGCCCTGTCTTGGACCCGAGGTGCAGACCTTAGTACGGCGAGACGAGACGGGTTTCTCCTTGGTGACGTCTTCAGTGCCTCAGTTAAGTATTAAGTGGTTGCTAGTTGTTTGGTTACTTCGTAAGGGTTTGCTCCTGTTTGGATAATCCTTTTTAGTTCCTTGGTTTGGTTTGGTTTCGTAAGATTATCACTGGTTGTTCTAGTTACGATAATCTTTTGGTTTGGTTTGGGTATCGATACATTCGTTCATTTGGTAGGCCTAAGTTCTTAGTTCGAGTGCGCACCTTTGTTTGTGTTTGTTCTGTGTTCCGGTTTATAAAATGGTAAGTCGGAAAAACTGTATGTTTTCATGTTTCGGTTGCAACAGGGATTCCCAGTTGGAGGACTCGTGTCTGGTTCCTCCGATTGGAACTCCTCTTTATGATCTTTACTGCAAGCACGGTGTGGGTCCTATATCTTATAATGAGGTATGGGTCCGTTACACGTAGAAAGATGGTGTCCTTAGTTGGCCACTACATGGTAGTTTTGAACCCGAAATTCTTGATACTTTAGAAATAAAATTGTTTAAGAAGAAAGCCTGGCCGGCAATGTTTGATTCTTTCCGTTATTGGCGAAAAGAATCTAAACAGAGAGAAACTAAAAAGTTGAAGAAAGAGCAAAAAGAGCAAGAGTTGACTTTAGAACAGTCTGCCAAGCAGCTGCAACTCAATGAATCTGAGAAAGCGATAGAGATAGCCAATAGAGAGCGTAATTTAGCGATAGACACGTGCTACCCTGCCTTGCCATCGAGTACAGTTAAGATAGTAGGGGACCCTGAAAAGGATCCCCTGTTGTCTTACTTGTTGAGGTCACCTCCACCGTATGCACAGGGTGCTACGGCTCCACCCTTGCCAAATGTTTTGTTACCGGTTGCTGGACAGCCTGGTATACCTGCTCCTGCTCCTGCTCCCCTGAATCAAGCTCCTGCACTCCCTGTGGTTAACAATATTCCTCCGGCACCCCCTCTTCCAGGGTTGCCAGCTCCTCTGCCTATGCCTGTACCGCTGATACCTGTTGTTTCACAAGCTACTTTGCCTGCTACCCCTACTATTGCTGTTTCCTCTGTTCCAACTACTACTCTGCTCCAAACTTCTGCAAGCTATGTGACTCCGCTTTCTGTTCGTCGGAGAATCACTAACTCTGTCTCTAATATTCTGTCTCCCTTTTACAAAACTCTGATTAGGAGTCCTGCCTCTGAATCGGTTCAGAGACGTAGTCAGCTTCCTAGTGTTGAAGAACGAGGAATATTAGATTCCACTGCCCTTAGGTGGATTTCGAAAGTTGGAAAGTATAGTGTACGAGACGTATTAGATACATTTATGCAATGGAATGAACCGACACAGCGCTATGTGTTTGATGTTATGTGTTCCCTTTTGCGTGAGGAGTATGAGGGGAGCAATTCTGAATAAGTTCCGGATGAATTAATTCATGTTCAACAAAAATTTGCTGCAGGTATGATAGTTGGTCAGGAAATAAAAGAAGCAATGGAACTGATTTTAGATTTTAGATTCGATCCTTCCCTTCGGTCACCAAGAGATTTAGAGAAATGTAGCTCAAAGCAAGGTCGTCAATATCCTATGAGAGAAGTTCCCCCAATATGGCGCGAAGCCATTCAAGCTGATGCGGTCAATGGTATTGCAGCCGCTCCAGCCCGATTCCAGAGAGTGTGGATACACATTCCGTTAGTGTTAGCAGTGAAACAAGCCTTGCCAGATCCGCGTAAAAATCCCGCTGGATATTACAAAGAGTTGGCCCAGACGGTTGAAGCTTGCGTAATGAATTTAGCGGACATAGATATGCTATTTGGCAATGTAGTACCGCAACCAATTTGGGCTAAAATTCGTGAAGAAAATCATCCAGTTGCCCTAGGTGGTGATTGGGCAGCTATAATAGCGGCAGATGGTCAACAAATTGGTGGTTCTAAACCCGAACCTCTGATTGCTAATTTGCCCGGTAGAATAATCGATTTAATGAAAACTCTGATGCCAGCATTGCGTGTTAACTGGGACAAATTGTCCGCATGTAGGCAGAAGAAGGACGAAAGCGTCTCCGACTTTTTCACTAGATTTGAAGAAACTTTCGTGGATCACAGTGGTCAGGATATGAGCACGGAAGGAGGCAAGAGATTATTTGTTGATAAATTTGTGCACAATCTACTACCAGAGCTCAGTAATAAATTGAAGGATTCTGAAAGTGCGTGGGCTGTCTCTACGACTTCGCAAATACTTGCAACCGCCCAGTACTATGAGAATAGGGATAAGGAAGAGAAAGAAAATTCAGATAAGAAAACAAAAGATTTAAAAACTAAAGTCCTTTTGCAGCAGGCATATCCGTCTCGTACGAATCAGACGAACACACAGCAAGGGCCATATCAGAGGACCGACTATGGTTCCCAGAGACCACCATACCAATGCAATCAGTGTGCGTACTGCAAAAAGGAAGGTCATTATAAGAATGAGTGTCCAGTACTAGCACAAAATAATGCTGCTGCAGCTCAGAGAGGTCGTGGTGGTTCTACGCAAAATTCTAGAGGTCGAGGAAGAGGTGCTATGCCTCCACAAACAAATGATCGCCCTTCTAATTATTTTGATCAGCGAAACGGACAATCTGCACAACCAACTAGATCACAACAGTATCACGTTGAGGATTACTGTGAAGTTAGTGAGGAATTTCAGCAAAATGAGTACTAGGACAGCCATGGACAAAGAGAGGGAGTACTATCAGTTCCAGTAGATCAGAGTGGGCCTTATGTCGCAGTAGCCACATCAGGTGTAGTCGAACCGTTTCTGTTGGATACTGGTGCAGCAAAAAGTTCTATCATACATGCGAAACTCCCTGGCGCACCTTTGTCTGGCTTAACAAATGTTTCAGTAGGTTTTTCAGGCGCCCCTGTTCACAACCCTGTTTCTGGTCCTTTGTCTATTTCTGTTGGGCCTCATCAATTGAAAGCACCCTTGATTTTGACGACTGGTTGTTATGAAAATCTGCTTGGTTTAGACCTGTTTAAACGCCTATATGCGACTTTGTACTGTTCTCCGTCAGGAGTACAGCTTACATTGGGTAAGAGAATCATCTCCCCGATGTACTTGTCAATGGATGCGCTCCCACTGGAGCTGCGTTCTCTCCCTGATACTCTTTGGGCGACTGGTCCTAACGATGTAGGTCTTTTGGAAATTCCACCCTATGTAGTAACTTTGAAAGCGAATGTCAAATTTCCACGAATCCCACAATACAAGATCTTTAATGAAGGTGAACGTGCGCTTTTATTGATAGTGCAAGATTTGATCAAGAAAGACGTAATAGAAGAGACTAGAGGAAATGTCTGTAACAGCCCTGTACTGCCAATTCTAAAACGCACTGATCCTTCAAAACCTCCAGTCTATAGATTTGTAATTGACCTTAGAGAGGTTAATAAAATTGTGATCCCACAGTTTCCTGTGGTTCCAGACATTACTGCATTGTTAACGTTGATTCCGGCTACAGCCACATGGTTCTCAGTGATAGACTTGAAGAATGCCTTTTTCAGCATTCCGATAGCCGAGGAAAGCAAAGATATTTTCGGCTTCTCTCTAGGAGGCCGAAGCTTCAGGTTTAAACGTGCTCCACAAGGCTATTGTGAAAGCCCGTCCATTTACAGCCAGGCATTAAAAAGTCAGTTAGATTCTTTTGTACTTCCTCCTGGTTCTGCTTTAGTGCAATATGTCGATGATCTTCTAGTGGCTGCCGATGACAAGGAAACTTGCAAAGCAGCTACAATTTCCCTATTGCATCATTTGTCTGATTTAAATCACAAGGTGTCACCTTCCAAAATTCAATATTGTTGTCAAGAAGTGACCTACCTAGGTCATCTCTTGTCAAAGGAGGGAAGAAGGTTGACCCCAGAGAGAATAAAAGCAATTACGCAGATGAATGTTCCTAGCACGCAGAGAGAAGTGCGTGCGTTTTTAGGAATTACTTCATACTGCAGACAATGGATCCCAAATGTTTCTCTTTTGGCAAAACCATTGGTGGCCTTGACTGGAAAAGGTGTTCCGAGTCCGGTGCCATGGTCTGCCGAATGTCAGCAGAGTTTCTCTGAGTTACGAAATGCACTGTGTTCAGCTCCTGTGTTGGGTACACCTGACTACAGTAAGCCATTTACACTCTATGTTCACGAGAGAGAAGGTTGCGCGTTGAGTGTTCTGACGCAACGATTTGGTGATAAACAACGCCCTTGTGCGTATTTTTCATCAACATTAGATCCGGTAGCCAGAGCGTTGCCAAGTTGCTTAAGAGCTACAGCAGCAGCTGCAGCGTCCATTCGACAATCTGCTGGTTTGGTCATGAACAGCATGCTAGTGGTTATGGTCCCACATGCCATGGACACGCTCATGAACCGAACAAAGACGCAGCACCTTACCAGTGCTAGATTATCAGGCTATGAACTGACACTGTTAGCAAGTCATATTCAGATTAAAAGATGCAATGTATTGAATCCAGCAACATTGTTGCCGACTAGTCAGGAGTCGAGTGATTCTGAACGACATGACTGTTGTTTCAGAACTGAAGAGGAGACAAAAGGACGGATTGATCTTAAAGACGCTCCGTTATCAAATCCAGATCGCACGTTGTATGTCGACGGGTCTTGTTTTAAATTGGAGAATGGTGATGTAACAGCTGCCTACGCAGTAACGACTTTGAGTACGATTGTGGAGACTGCAAGAGTGAGTCAGAATTCTGCCCAAGCTGCAGAGTTGATTGCCTTGACTAGAGCGTGTGTTTTAGCTAAGGGAAAGAGAGTGAATGTGTTCACAGATAGTCAGTACGCGTTCGGCGTAGCCCATAGTTTTGGCCGATTGTGGAAGGAAAGGGGTTTTATTACGTCCCATGGGACTAAGATCCAGCATGGTCAGCTAGTCAATGACTTGTTGGAATCTCTAACCTTACCAATGGAAGTTGCGATTGTGAAGTGCAGTGCTCATCGAGCAATCACGGATGATGTTGGTCGTGGAAATGCTTTTGCTGATGAGACAGCTAAACAGACAGCTAGGAATACGACGAGTGGGATGTATGTTGCAACGTCTGCAAGATGGATTACTGAATCAGGAATGTGTGATGACACAGTGGAAAGTGTGAAAGCAATTCAGGAAGAAGCGACTGAAGAGGAAAAGCTTGCATGGAAAGAGAATACGGGTAAATTGGACTCGAGTGGATGTTGGATTGATTTGTCGGAACAACAGCGTTGGATGTTGCCTGATGCGTATGTGCTTGCGGTGGTAATGATGGCGCATGGAGCAGCGCACATCAGTTCTAAAGGGATTTGTAAGATGTTGGCTCCAGTCTGGAAGAATGATGGAATTAGTAAGTGTGCAGAAAGAGTGGTGAAAAATTGCATGATATGCCTGATGCATAATCCTGGCAAGTGAATCCCCACACCCGCTGGTCACTTCGCTCCTCCTTCTTGCCCCTTCGAAGTGATTCAGTTGGATTTCATTCACATGGATCGATGTAACAACCTTAAGTACGTCCTAGTGGTAGTCTGTGCTTTTTCTAGGTGGATCGAAGCATATCCACTCAAAGATAATACTGCCTTGTCCACTGCCAAAATCCTTCTAAAAGAATACTTCCCCAGGTACGGAATGCCACGGATTGTATGGTCAGATAACGGGAGTGAATTCATAGGGAAAGTTATGCAGAGTGTGTGTGCAGGCTTGAGTATTAAGCAAAAGTTTCACAGCGCGAATCACCCCCAGTCAGCAGGTTTAGTTGAAGGATACAATGGCACCCTCAAGCTGAAACTGGCCAAGATACAAGCCTCCACGGGCCTGTCCTGGCCAGACGCATTACCTTTGGCCCTGTTATCCACAAGAGCGACTGTGCATTCTCGAGTAGGGCTTAGCCCCTATGAGATTGTGTTCGGTCGCCCTGCTAATGTTTGGGGGGTACCTAGACCTAGGGAGTTCAAACAACTGGAATACCCAATGCTAATTGATTACCTTTTTGACTTGACTGCTAAATTGAGTCTCATTCACCAACAGGTTTTCGATGCATTGCCAAAGCCTCCGGAAAGCCCAGGTCATCAGCTGAAACCCGGCGACTACGTTGTCATCAGGAATTTTCCACGGACCAGAAATCTTCAACCCAAGTTCGTCGGCCCATTCCAAGTACTGCTGGCAACAAGGACTGCTGTACGTGTGGCTGAAGAATAAACTGGGTCCACGCGACACATACTAAGAGTGTACCCCTTCCACTCCCTTATGATAATTGGGTGAGAAAAGGAATTGATGCCTCTGACACCGAACCGGTTCCTAAATATGTTCCTTTCAGCGATGCAGAACTGATAACTGATTCACCGAACTCTGACTCCCCTTCTGAAGCTGCTCCTTTGATCACTGAACAGAACACTGCATCAACCGAACATTTGTCCTCTGCGAACCCGAACATTGTTACTCCTGCTGAAATTAGACTATTTCCGGATCAAACTACTCCAGGAAAACTGAGATACAATCTACGTTCTTAATTTAAGGACAAATAAAGCAGGAAACTGCCTATTTTCATATTTTGATCTGATACATTGCCTCCAGCCAGGAGGTTTGCTGAATATTGTGTATTTCTGTTGTTCTTATTACCTTGCCGTCTGGGTAGCCGTAGGGTCGGTCTTTCTGTTAGTTCTGGGAACTCCCAGGGCTGATAGAGGCATTTTCAACTACGTACATATCATCAGTGGTCGCGAGCGGTTGTAGAAGATGGAGCTTCCTGGGCTGCACCGAGAGAATGTAGTTTATGTTCGCAGAAATAGATTATACAAAATTCTACATAACAAATGTTTTCTGATGCAATTTGCAATTACATTTTTGATTGTTTTAATAACATTGGTGGGTGGAATTGTCTTGGGAATACATTTAATTTTTGCACCAATAGCAACTACAGCACCTCTCCCTGTTTTTGTTTCTTCTACTATTGATTCTTCTCATTCCTTTCATTCGTTTCCTGAACATGAGCAAGCTCGACGCTCAGAATTCATAAATAACACCTTTGTACAGCTCTTGCATCAACACCAACTGGTAGTTAACACTACAGACTGCTGGGTGTGCGGTTTGATACCACACACTATGGATAAAGGCATTCCCTATCTGGTCTTGCCTTTTAGCTATAATGGATCATGTCGGGCCTTCCAAACTGTATTTGTCTATGCTCTCGAGACCTATCCCCCGCGTCCTCCACGTTCTGCTAAATATAACTCTGTTAATAAAGCCTTGATAAAGGGAATAACTGACTTGATTAAAGACGTCAATAACTCCCCAATTGTCCCTAGAGATGAGCTTCAAGTCTATCTGAGCTGGAATTCTACGGAATATAGCATTAGTTTGGGTGAAAGCAAGCGTAAGAGCTCCACTCCAGTCTGGGTCGTACCTCACCGAGGTCAATTCTGCTTGCAGGGTAATGGGAGAAATCCAAGAGCTCGGCTAGGGAAGAGTGACTGTGTTGAGACTTACGTGTATCCGTCCAACTCTTGCCCTGCCTTCCTAACTGCTAAGGGTACCTACTTCATTTGTCGAGATAGGACGTATACATGGTTGCCTGCTGACTTTTCAGGTTCATGCTATATTGCTCGACTGTTGCCTCCGACATACACTGCTTCCCCAGATTATCACAAGACCAGAGTAGCAAGAGGTGTTTTCAGCAAAGAAGATACCGCTGGTCAGGAAGCCGAGGACTTTTTCAAAGGTTTCCTTCCGTTCTGGGGGCCTATGGCCAATAGTAGAAATATACGTCAGCTAACACGGGTAGTTGAATCTACTATTACAGAAACTGCTGGTGCCCTTAGTAATTTAACAGCTGAGCTCCAGGCGGATCGACTCATGACGTTACAGAATCGTATGGTTCTTGACGTAATACTTGCAGATCGAGGTGGGGTATGCAGAATGATCCAATCGAGCTGCTGTGTTTTTATCCCCAATAATGCTCCGACCGTATACGAAGCGATCTCTAAGCTACACAAGATTTCCGACTCTATTCATGTAGACAAGGGAAGTTGGTCATTTATGGAATGGCTTTGGACTCTACTATCAGCGTGGGGATGGAAGGTTCTGATGGTCGTTGGTATTATCTTAGTATTCCTATTCTCGTGCTGTCTTATTATCCAATGTGGTCCTGCTTTGTGTAGCCTCTGTGCTGCAACCTG
Organism: Lissotriton vulgaris; assembly: GCF_964263255.1. NCBI lineage: Eukaryota > Metazoa > Chordata > Amphibia > Caudata > Salamandridae > Lissotriton > Lissotriton vulgaris. Next base: position 1,368 of record NW_028255448.1, on the reverse strand, counting down.
TTTTAGAAAACAGCCTGTGTTTGGAGACAAGGTGCGAGAAAGGATGATGCTGCAACAACATATCACTGACCTAATGAACATCGAGATAGACTCTGACATAGACTGAGTAATTGCCTATGTAAGGGCAAAAGGAGGGGCTGAGGTTCCGTGACGATTCGAACCCGTGTTTTCGACTTCGTCGTAAACTCATAATTTTGGTACCGTTGAACCGCAAATGGTCTATTTAGTATATCCTGGTGTTTTCGCTATGCTACTAGCAAGAGCACTCCTGTTATAACCATATTTCCGATACACCCATGGCATCCATTTTAGATTATGGCATCCATCTTGTATTCTTGCCCTCACATAGTCAATGGACACACAGTGACCTCTGATCAATTCATTCCACTTAAGGACACGTAGGCTTTAGTCGGCGATTCACCTTGCTAGTGACACGTGCACCTTAGGACAGAAACGCTGTGGCCGCATGACTCGGCAAAAGCTGCCTCCTCTGCCTGAGGCCAGTCCTGCTATACTGGTTCTCGTGTTCGTTGGCCTGATCATGATTAGGCGGCCGAAGTTGGTAGCCTTGCCCATTTACGACCCACAAACATCTCTTATCCTGTTTTTCTATCTTCTGCACCTGGCTCTGCTCCTTTCCTTCTGGGCCTTTATTAGGGGGGGGGGGGGTAACAAAATTTACGATGAGGCGGTCCGACTCCTGAATGAAAAGATGACATGGGATTATGATCGAACAGTGGGAACCTCTCATTCGTAATGTTTTGACATCAGATGTTGTTGACGATTCCTGTGTAACGCCAAATATTTATTGTTTAGGACATAAAGGTTAAGAAACGTACTAGTATGTGGAGAATGTTGCCCCCAGCTAAATAATTTGTATTTAAGGAGCAAACCACTTAGTGCAAATGGAACAGGCTCCTAGAATCTGCCCGTGTGTAGTTTCTGTGACTTCTGTGTCCCTGCAGTAATAAACCTTTGGTCTTTGACGCCACCATTGAGAAGCCCGTGTTTCTGTTTATTTGTGCACTGAGACAGGTAGAACTCAGGGGTCTTCGGGTGTTGTCCCTGACACCTCTGGACCTTAATAAAAGTCCAGAACTCCACCAGTGTCAGTTACTCGTGCACTCACACATTCGTTACCCCTATCTCGGTCCAGCGGGCAATCGATGGTACCTCACGATCCCCTTAACAATGGTCGACAATTACTATGGGTGTTCGATACACTCCGTTGGTTTCCATGGAACGCTGACCCGCCGACAATCTACTGGGCAATAATTATCTAATTTCTATGGGCCTTGGGAAACTTTCATCCTAATCTAGATCAGATCTTTCCTTACTCCAGAAAGGGAACCATCCTCTGCTACCAAC